>NC_086344.1:17095384-17395941 GCF_032445375.1 Bacillus rossius redtenbacheri | reverse complement strand
CCATATGGAAGCGACTTCTATCCATATACATATTCATTGGCACAACTGCGATATCTGAGCGGTGACTGTAACATTGTACAGCGGAGAAACGGAGATAAAGGCGTAACGCTAATCCCTTGGGTGCTTTCACGAATCTGTACCGGATGCTCCATGCCTAAAAAAAACTGTTCTGATAACACGCGTCTGTAGCCATTTTCACTCTCTAAAAAGTCCGATTTAAAAATGAACACGAAACAGAACTGCCCATTCACAATTTAAAAGTATTCTTAAAATACTTTTCGTAAACAGACCCCACTCGGATATCTTGACCAGTTTTTAAATCACGTGAGTTTTTTTTCTGGAGTTCTGCACACTGGGTGGTATGAAAATGTTACCTATCTCTACGTATCAAAGTGAAACAATCGAAATAATCTGAAACTAAACAAATAGATATATGAAATACAACCAAATAAAACGAAATGATTTGAAACCTTATGTATCCAACAAAATGAATTGATACAATATAAATAACATGATATGTACCCAAATGTAATAAAATAAATGAAATGAAGTAAAATTATATGAAACAGAATTTAAATAAAACCAATTTAAATGAAATAAAAGCTATTTTAATTTAATTTAATTTAATTGAGTTAAATTTTTGACTTGTAACGAAATAAATCAAAGAAAAGAACTAAAATGTATTGACGAAATGTTATATATCTCTACATATCAAAGTGAAACAATCGAAATAATCTGAAACGAAACAAATGGATATGAAATACAACCTAATGAAACTAAATTAATTGAAACCTAATGTATCAAACAAAATGAATTTATACATTATCGGTGAATCCTCAGCGAGTCTGATCCTTCTCCTAACCACACTCCGGATTCAAGAAAGAAGCTTCAGGCCTTCCACCTTGCCCACAACCAGGACACGGCCTTGTCTGTGAAGCTTCGCTTGTGGAGCGCGTGGCGGTCAATGGCACTTGGTGGGAGTGTTTCCGTGAATGCGGCGGAAGTCGCATGGAACGTAAATGTGTGACGACGGTGCTGCCATCTGTGGTGGATGGCACGAACCAAAGTTTACAAAGCCAAAAAGGAAACTCCCAAGAATTATCTTTTTGATGAATTATTAACATGATGGGCAGCATTTTTTTTTAAATCACTGTCTAAATTCAGGTCCAAATCTGGGGTTCAGTATTTTTTTTTCAAAGTCCTTTTCACTTTTATCGGAGCCGTTTTATTTTATACGAGGGCTGTTTTATTTTTCAACCTCCGAAGAGCTATAAATAAAAGACAAATTTACATAACATAGTAATTTTACTACCAAATGTTTAGCAGGCTCTTGCTTATTTTTTCATACGAAATCGCCGAAACTATCATGGCATTTGTTACATTATAACAAAAGCTTCTCGATGCCTTCTTCGAAGAGTGATTAGACACACAGGGCCAGCGCCTTGACTCCCTCTCCCTCACGACACCGCTGTGAGGCGGGTGGACTAACAGCACGGCGCATTCTGCCCCACTACTCGCATCTCTTGCGATATTTCTAGTCGTCAGAAGTGAAGCTTTTTTTTTTTTTTTTTGTCATTTTCACCAACTAATATGGCAAACCTTTTTTATCTGTGTCATCTGTTCTAGTCTGTTTTGATTAAAATGAAGGTGTTCGGCAGAAAGTTAGATAAAAATATTACCGTTTAATATGTTAATTTACATAAAAATTCTAAATCGAACCTTCATAATATTGATGTGAGTTGTAATGAAATACAGAATAGACATAACTACGATAATTGGTATACTTACTTACGGAAATTATTGTCCCACTCTTTTGAGGTTCTGCTTAATCTCATCTTTGTGTGAATGGATGAGTTCGTGTGATACGGCTGGACGATATATAAATACAGCCAAGTCTTTATTTTACTGTATTTATATTTTCGTACAGTGTTTGTTCTATGTAAATAAAGACTAATTTTCGGAAGTAATTCGAATTCAAACAATATAAAGGTTTCTTAAATTCTACTGGTTTTGCATTAATCTTCAGCATTTTAACCTCAAATACAAATACAGCTAATACAATTTGTAAACAAATGACCGTCATACTGGTACGTATCATACTGGGAATTCACTCCTCCCTTTTAGGCTTCATTTCCTCACCCAGAAACGGACCTTTTTTATTTATTTATTTTATTTCGACTTTAGTTTGGTGCAGTTAAGACGTGTATTCCTTCTCTCACGCTGAGACACGGGACATAAACAACGTATAAAAAGTTATATGTAGATGTCAAACATAAAATTACATAATAACAAATTATAAATTACAGCAATTACTGATGAATTATCTACCAGTTTAACATTCATGTTTTGTACTGACATAAACTATATAAAATAATGTAAAAAAATATAACAAATTAATATATAATCAAATAAAAACCTAAAACACATTTATTATTGTTTTAAATATTAAATACAAAAATATAATTTCATACTAACCCAAAACATAGGTATTAACTATGGTTTTAATATCAAACAAATATTAAAATATGATGAACATTCTACAGAGCTACAGGAAAAACAACGCGATTTCCAAACTACTCAAGATATCCGAATGGGGTCTGCTTACGAAAAACATTTAAGAGTTGGAAGAGGGCCGGAAAGTACTTTTGATTTCGGATTAAGTTTTTGAAATTAATTTTAGAAGAGTTAAAATGGCTAAACAACATGTTATAAAGAGTAATATTTAGGCGTAAAACAGCTAATAAAGATGCTTGAATGCATTTGAGGGTCTTGCATTACACACCTTTATCTTCATTTCTCGGCCATATAATGTTACGGTCACCGCTCATATGCACTGGGAGAAGACTGCGCGCCAGTCCAGAGGAGACACCGCGCTAGAATAACCCTGCGTGCCGTCTCGCCGACACATATACACCCCTGACGAGGCGAGTGCAGCATGAGTGGAGGTGTGGTGGAACTGCAGCCAGCCTGGAGGATCTGTTGTTGTTGCCGCAGGGGTGTCGCACCTGACGGCCGAGCCGGACTTCCGGGAGGTGACGCTGCGCTGGGAGAGCGACGGTCGCGCCATCCCTCAGCTGCGCGGCTTCGAGGTGCACTACTGCGAGCTGCTGGCCTGGGGCCCGACCCGCTGCCGCGCCAAGGTGACGTCCCCTGGCCCTCGCCCCCTGGGTCCAGGGCGCTCCCATGGCCCCCCATGACCCTCGCCCCCTGGGTCCAGGGCCCGGGCCCAGCCCCGTTTAATTATTATATTTTTTTTACAAACTATAAAAACATATTGAATATTTTTCAAGCAATGAAATTTTAGAATATTTTACACACCTAAAGCTAATTTTATTTTTCTGTAACTATTTTCATTTTTATCTTAGTGTGTGAACTGTTTATTTTTAAATTTTAATGGTTATAGTTTTTTAAAAACTATAAAAACATATTGAATATTTTTTATCTAATGGAATTTAGGAATAATTTCCACACCTACAGCTAATTTTATTTTTCTGTAACTATTTTCATCTTTATTTTAGCGGGTGAAATAAATATAAAAACTTGCTGTGGTTATTTTAAAGTAAAATAATTTTATAACCGAAGCTTAGTTTTTACTCCTAAAATAGTAAACATAATTACAACCTGTATTTTCAGGTTAAATAACATTCTAAAAAAGAGTGTAGGTATTTTTTTCTGTAATTTTGACGAGTGGCTTGTGATGTCGGCGCGTGGCTTGTAATATTGACGAGTGGCTTGTCATGTAGACGTGTGGCTTGTGATGTCGGCGCGTGGCTTGTAATGATGGCGCGTGGCTTGTAATGTCGGCGCGTGACTTGTAATGTCGGCGCGTGGCTTGTAATGTCGGCGCGTGGCTTGTGATGTCGGCGCGTGGCTTGTAATGTCGGCACGTGGCTTGTAATGTCGGCGCGTGGCTTGTGATGTTGGCGGGCAGACGGTGGACGCCGGCAGCGGACGCGACGTGGTGTCGGAGGACCGCAAGGCGAGGGCCTACGCGGCGGTGGTGGGCGACCTGCGCCTGGCCACCAACTACAGCTTCGAGGTGCGGCCCCTGGCCAGGAGGGGAGGCTGGCAGTCGGAGCCACAGCAGGACAAGGCGCTCAGCAAGGCCCTCGTGGTCGCCACCAAGGGCTGTGAGTTTCCTGGAGGGGCGCGAGTCCTTGGCGAAGTCATGTCCACTGCCTGGGAAGCTGCATTTCCCCCCCCCCTAAACCCTAGTGGGGGGTGACAGTTTCTGTTGGCTGTTGCTCTTTAGCGGGGGGCTGCCTCTGTCTATCGGCTCGTAGAATAGTAGGCGTGTCTTCGAAACACCGACAAACAGTTCAACAGTCTGACAGTTGGTACCGGCCTCCTGTGAGTGCATTCAGCAGGCCAGCAGCGGGGTTTCCGCCCTCACTTAGATACACACGACTTAGAACTGTCTAAGTTATGCCTGTATTTAGTACTGTGTTTATAAGTTATGGCGATACTAAGTTGTGCGGTTCGGCGTTGTGCGTTTCTAAATTAGCTGCTTCTAAGTTATTACAATTGTAATTGGTGTGTTTCTAAGTTATTTAGTGATAATTTGTTATTATTTTTAAGTTACGAAGTTTTAATATTGTTGGTTCCTGCATTAGGCCTACGTGTTTCTAAGTTATGTTTTTCTAAGTTATGAGCGGTCTAACGTATGACAGTTCTGAGTTATGTGAATTTTTTTTCGAGAGTCCTAAGTTATGAATGTTCTAAGTTGTGTGGTTCGGCGTTTTGTGTTTCTAAGATAGGTGCTTCTAAGTTATTACAGTTTTTAGTTGTGTGTTTCTAAGTTATTATAGTTCTAATTTGTTACTTTTTAAGTTACGAAGATTTAATGTTATTTTTCGATCTAACGTATGGCAGTTTTAAGCAGGGACAGCTCTTTGAAAGGAAAAAATTCTGTACTTTTACAAAAGATTCCTTTGGGAACCAGTTTCCAAGAAATTGTAATTCTAAAATAAATATTTCGTAATTTTTTACATCACATGGCTATGGTATTTTTTTTTTCATTTTTAGAATATGTGTATGGAAAGAAAAAATATTGAGTATTCCTTACGAAAAGATTATCTAAAAGCCCAAATTTTTACTTTATTTTGTTGTATAATGATCACTTGTGTGCGTAGTTGATACTGGAAAGCTATTCATGTGAAGGGTTAGCAAATAACTTAACTATTGGAGGCAACACAAAGCATAAACTCCCAGGAAAGAATCTGAACCTAGTGTTAACTGCGAACACTATTTTGTTGTGATAGAGTTGTTTTTATGTAAATGTACAGATTTACAAATATCTCATATGTCTCACGAATATTTCTGTTCCATTTACAAAATAAATAGTGCGTCGGGCTTCCACTGATAAACAGGTCCAAATAATGAGGGCATAAGACGAAATTATTCAGGTCTATAGGATTAATACCAGATCCTTGCTGGGTTGTCTCGGTTTACGAGTTCCCAACTATTAGGTGCCACACTTAATCGCGACTCATCGGAGATCAGAAGGGATCTCCATTCGGCGAACCCCCGTTGACGAAGTATCTCTCCGCCCAGTTTGTACGGGCCGGGCCTCCTCTCTTTATCGACGCTGCTTGTGGCTCATCTTGTCTGACACCCTACTTCTTTTGGGAAGCCTTCTTTTCACAGACGAGAGAGCCAAACTCCCGATCGTGCATCTTCGTTTTTTTTTTCATTGTAAATAAATATGGCGGTGTTGATAAAAGGATACTAATGGTCAATTAGGTTAGATTAGCTACATTATAAATACTTTAAAACATTGTGGATGGTCAATTTGGTTAGGATAGCAACATTAAAGATACGGAAGAAGAAAAAAACATGAACAATACATATTGTTGCCTATAAAGTGTTTTTTTTGACGTGATAACGTCTTATAAATCGATGAACGCCGGCTGCACGCACAAAAATTTTGGCACGTTTCGCCTGAGCCGAGCGTGCAAGAACCAGCCAACCACCGTGCGAGAAAATCTTCTATAATACCAAACAGGTTAAGGCGGGTTTTTTAAACTAATTGTTCGTGGTTATATTCAAACAAATCGTCGTTAGACTGACGAAGTGGCGTAAGCGCCAAATGTGCAAAAATTTAGATATTATGCCTGGGTGTCTGCTATGTGTTGATCTATGACCTGACGAAGTGGTGTATCTCCATCTCCTTTCTATTACTGTGGGGGGCATTCTGGTTTTTAGCGTAAGCGCCATATTTCCACGATTCTTGGACACACCAAGGGGCGTAAGTGCCAGCAACTGTATTTACGCCACTTTGTCAGTCCTCATTTGTCACTATTCTTGGACACACTAAGTGGCATAAGTTTTTATGGAACTAATTGTTTACAGTTGCAAAGAGAATATATTGCTAGATACGTTAAGAAAGGTAAAGTTAAGAGAAAAAGGATACACAGCAGACAATCACGAAGGTCTGCCACACTACACTACACTCTTCCAAAAGGCAATGACTCAGTTAATGTGTGTAAAACAATGTTTTTGAATACATTGGGTATTTCAGAACGGACAGTGAGGACTTGTTTGGAGAAGATAAATGCCCAAGTAATGGTAATGCCTGAAAAACGCGGTGGACGACAAGAATCATTACAAATAATGGATGACATTTTGAGGACCTCTGTTAAACACCACATTGAGAAGTTCCCAAGGGTTGAGTCACACTATTGCAGACAGTCATCTACCCGCGAGTACCTACATCCAGATCTCACATTACAGAAAATGTATTACTTATACTGCAAGGAAATACCTCATGACAAACCAAAAGCTAGTATGAAAACATACACACGAGTTATCGCATCTATGAATTTGTCATTCCATCACCCTAAAAAAGACCAATGTAGCCTGCGTTCTTAATACAGACAAGCAGATGAAGAAAGAAATAGAGCACTAAAAGAAACATTAGATAAACACATTGCACAAAAAGAAACGGTCCGTCAGAAGAAAACCACATCCAAGGAACTAGCGAAACAACATCCAAATAAAGTAGGTGCAGCAATCTTTGATCTGCAACAGGTAATCTATTTACCTATTTCCAAGGAGAGTGCCATTTTTTACAAGCGTCATCTTTCAAACTAAAACTTTACCATTTATAAAATTGGAAATAAGCACTGCCTCTGCTTCCTGTGACACGATGCGATCAGCAGAAGGGGTTCCTGAGAATTAGCTACATGTCTTGCTATATTCCTTCAAATTCTTGATCGAGAAGGAAAAGAGGAAGTTCATCTCTTCTCCGACGGAGCTGCTGGGCAGAACAAAAACAGTATAGTCATTACAATGCCCCTGTATGTCTTAAGGCACTCCACTAGCTTGCATTCGATCACCCTCAACTTCTTCGAGGTAAACCATGGACAGAGCGAAGGAGATTCTGCGCACAGTGCAATTTCAACTGCTCTGTCTCACTCCGGTGATGTTTTCATGCCTTGCCAGCTACCAACAATAATAACTCTTGCACGCCGAGCTTCTCCATATGAAGTTCGATAAATGCAATCTAACGAGTTCTTAGATTATAAAAAATCTCTGAAGTCATTAGAATCAAGACTATAAAGTTCTTTGACTCTGGACTACCAGTCAAATGGAAAGAAATCAGTGAAATTTTTGTGACAAAAGAGGATGTGAACTGCATATGTATCAAAAATAGTCACACTGTTGCTACCTACGAGAGGCTGTCTCTCAAACGTCAAGCTTTGGACTGCATGAAACATGGTGTTTACAAACTCAATTCTAGTCCTCCACCTTTAGCCTACGAAAAATTCAAGGACTTGGTCACACTTTGTGTTGGCCCCAACCCAGTTATTCGTAATAGTGTACACATTGCTAAACTATTTTGATTTGCATTCTTCTGCATAAAATTAGTTAATTCAAAGAAAACACATATTGACGTAACTGCCAAAATGGATACAATACCTTAACCTTCAGGACCGTCGAACTGGCGTATCTCCATTTAGGCCAATTTACTAAAAAATGGTGGCAGCTATAAAACTTTTAATCATATTTTAGGAAGGAGCACCAATTATACTATTTTAACGAGTCATTACTTTGCGCACAGCTCTATAAAATATTGCTCCAGTTCAGTGAGTTTGGTGCCAATTTTCTTTAAAGTGCTCTCCTGAAAAATTGTCCTTACGGCGCATACGACACTACGTCAGTCTAACGACGAAATTATTTAAATTAAATTTGCAAAAAAAACTGTAAATAATATTTGAAAATTAAAAAGTATGCAATTTTTCATCAATGTTATCTTATGACGTTATCGCGTCAAATTATCGTCCGTAAACCGACATTACAGACAACCCCCTTTTTTTTAGAAAAAAAATTGTTTTTTTCATGTGCATGATTTGTTGAGTTAATTTCTGATTTGCAATCACATCTGGACACCGTCAGGACTATTGTCTTAATAATAATACACAGTTAACCTCTGGGTTGCTGGCACTACGTACCGGAATATTCCATACGCCACTTTCTCAATACACTTAAGAGTGAAACTGTTCTAATCATTCCCTGCAGTTTGTGTAAATGCTGGTAGAACTACTCCGCTGGTACTTTTTTCCATGCTGGTAGTTTTCCATGCTGGTAGTTTTCTCCGTGTTGCAAGGAGGCCATTAGGAACAGCTTCTGCCAGCTTGCGAACTTCTCCTTGGTTCAGTAAGAATAGAGTTTTTTTTTTTTTATGTACCGGGAATATTCTTTTGGATTCGCTTTCAAACTAACAAGGGGACCACTAAGAATGGTACAAAACGGATTTTAATGGGTCTTATATATATTGTGGAGGGAGTCCCTCAGAGTACTAAGCTAAAAGGGTTTTGTCCATTGATCCTTAGTTTTCGCGAAAATGGCGATTAAAGTTTAATACGAAAGTTTTACACCGATAAATTTTCAGGTAGCAATCGTTGACCAAGTATGACTGAAAAGAATACAACACGCAAAAATAAAATATTTTTTGACATATTTATTTCAGCGTTAAAATAATAATTATTATAAAATTATGAAATAATCAAAAAACAAAATTTTTATGAGCAGGAAGCGAACCCTGACCGGCCGGCTGCTAGGCAAGATTAGATTTATATTGATTTTATTCAACACATAATTACACATTACAAACGAACATTACAGCAAATAAAAGAGCACGCTCCAGCTAGGCAAGAGCCTTACCAACTAGGCTAGGCTGGCTCGCCTGGCGCGACGGAAAATGTACCGGTGTAAAACGTTCGTATAAAACTTTAACCACCATTTTCGCGAAAACTAAGGTGCATTGGACAAAACCGTTTTAGCTTAGTACTCTGGGGGCCTCCTTCCACAACATATATAAGACCCATTAAAATCTGTTTGTACCATACTTGGTGGTCCCCTTGTACGTGTAACCAGCGTTCATCGTAAATTGAAGGTGAAAATTTTGAAAAGTGCTCCTTTCCAAAACGAAATAGTCCAAGAATAATTTGAATATGTAAAAAATATGCATGTAATATTTATCTGATAGGAATTTTCGGACCTTCGGTTGCACATAATATTAACAGAATTTGAGCTATTGTGTTTTAAAGATTGTGTGGTGACGTTTAAAAAGTTTCTCCGACTATAACCATTATGCTACGATCAAATACGTAGATCTTTTCGGAAAGAAAAATCTCTCCAGAGTTCTCATTGCCCGCCAGTTCCCAGAGAACATCGCAGCTCACACCTGCCGTGACCTTCAGTGAGGTACAGGAAACAGATACAATGTTCCAGGTCGAAGCACCGGCTACGACATTAGGCTAAAGCAACCCATCCCTCACTGTTAAGAATTTTCTCCTCAAAACCACTAAGAACATCTGTTACATATTTACCAGAAATATTCGTTAATTGTACGTATTTCTTCGTTAATTTACGAGAACTGAATAATCTTTCGTTGAGCACAAACTCATAAGGATCATATGCAGAGTATTAAATAAAACTCCATTCTATGTGCAAGTTTATCTTGTTAACAACGAAACACAGAACACGGAAAATATAATTCATAAAATAGAATTCGTAGTTTACATGAATATCCGGTTATCGGCAACTACGAGAACTCCTTATTGAAAAAAAAATCCGCAAATTAACTGTAATTTCTAACAGTGCAGCATTGTCGCCACTAGAAACTTCCCAAACCACTCAGCTCTCCGGATAGCTGACTAGAGTCCAACATGACGAAATTAAACAGTTAATTTCTAGAGGGTAGGTTGAGGTTCAGTTTTCGAGTGTAGGTTGAGGTTCAATCCTAGGGGAAGCCTTCATTTCACAGACGAGAGATCCACACCCGAAGTTCCCCGAATTTCATGTTCGCTTTTATTTTCCGTTCTATCTCAGTGTTTAAACCGGTGTGGCATTAAATTTTGCAGTCACTTAGGATAGGTTAGCTACATTATAAATACTTTAAAACATTGTGGATGGTTGGTTACATTAGGTAAGTACAGCTACATTAAAAATACTGTAAAATCATTTTATGGTTGCTTAGCAAGTAACTTTTTAATATGTAGCTATCCAGGGCTAGGAAACCGTTTACATGATTTCACAGTATCTTTAATGTAGCTATCCTAACCAAATCAACCCTCCACAATGTTTTAAATTATTTATAATGTAGCTAACCTAACCTTTTACAATGAACCAAAAAAAAACCGAAGATGTACGATCGGGCATTTGGCTCTCTCGTCTGTGAAAAGAAGGCTTCCCCAATCCTAGGGTGTAGGTCAAAGTTCGTTTCCAGAGTGTAGTTTGAGGTTCAAATCTAGAGTGTAGGTTGAGGTTAAGTTGTAAATTATAGGTTGAAGTTCAGTACTAGAGGGTAGGTTAAAGTACATATCTAGAGTGTAGGTAGAGGTTCAATTTTAGAGTGTAGTTTAAGGTTTATTTTTAGAGTGTAGGTTGAGGTTCAGTCCTAAAGGGTAGGTTTTGGTTCGTTCCTAGAGTGTAGGTTAAAGTTCATTTCTAGATGGTAGTTTGAGGTTCAGTTCTAGAGTGTAGGTTGAGGTGTAGTTGTAAATTGTAGGTTGAGGTTCTGTCCTAGAGGGTTGGTTAAAGAACAATTCTAGAGTGTAGGTTAAGGTTCAGTTTTAGAGTGTAGGTTAAAGGTTAAGTTGTAGATTGTAGATTGAGTTAAAGTTTTATATTGTAGGTTGAGGTTCAGTTCTAGAGCGTAGGTGGAGGTTTAGTTCCAGATTAAGGGTTGAGGTTAAGTTGTAGAGTGTAGGTAGAGGTTCAGTCCTAGAGGGTAGGTTGAGGTTCAGAGATCTAGAGTGTAGGTGGAGGTCCAGGCCTAGAGTGCTGGTTGAGGTCCACGTGCTCACGCAGTCTCGGCCAAGGCGACCCAGTGCCTGCCGCGCGCCAGCGAGGTGGAGGTGCTGACGGGCCCGCACTTCGGCGGCCGCATCGCCGTGGAGGCCAGCGGCGGCGACGAGCGCTGCGCCGTGGACGGAGACCCGCGGAGCGCGCGCGACACCTACCTGCTGCGCATCGACCACGAGGCGTGCGGCGCGCACGTCAACGAGACGGCCGTGGCCGCCTTCGTGCTGGTGCAGGAGAGCCTCACCATCCTCACGCACAGCACGCGGCGCTTCCTCGTGCTGTGCACCTTCCAGCCGGAGACGCTGACCGTGCGCGCCGGGTGAGCCCCACCCTCCATTCCCAGCTCTCATCGTCCTCTTTCTCTAGTTCCCCTCCACCACTACTTTCCTGCAGGCCTCTCCCATCTCTAGCACTCGCTCTCCAATTGGTCCCGCCCTTCTCCAAGGTCGCCTCCACCTCTGCATTTTAGCTTCCACTTGGTATCGACCTTCGCATAGTCTTTTTATCTCTCTAGGTTTCTACAACATCAACATCTCTCAAACATCATGGGTTCTTCCCTTTTCCCTGGGACTTCTCTTCTCTGAGTCTGTATCTATTCTAAACCTTGTTAATCCTTGGTTTCCTGTTCCCCCGACTCTGCCTCTCGTCTTTCTCTAGGTCTCTTCCAACTCTAGGACTCTCCCTCCACTTATTTTCGTCCTTTCCTTCTATTAGCTCTCCTACACATCTAGGTTTCACCCTCCAGTTGGTCGTACCATTCACAAGGTCTACCCTTCCTAAGAGTCTTTTATCTCTAGGTAGTTCTCATCATATAAATGGTCTTGCCTTCACAAACAGTCCTCTTCCTCTAGTTCCACTCCACCTCTAAGTACCACCACCACTTAGTTGTTCTCTTCACAAACTCTAACCTTCCTCTATGTCTTTTTCGCATCTAGGTCTCACACAATTCTTTACGGTCTTCTCCGCCTCTTTATCTCTTAGCTTTCACTTGGTATTGACCTTCACAGAGTCCCTCTTTACTCTAGGTTTCCTCAACATCCAGGTTTCTCAACTACTATGGGTTCTTCCCTTTCACTGGCACTTCCATCCCTGAGTCTGTCTCTCTTCCAAGCCTTTTTCATCTGTGGTTTTCGATTCCCCCGGCTCTACATCTCCTCGTCGTGTTATAGGTCACTCCCACCTCTAAGACTCACCCTCCAATCGGTCCCCCTCTTCTTTAAGGTCTTCTCCATCTCTACGTCTTACATTTCACTTGGTATCGACCATCACAGAGTCTCTCTTTTCACTGGGTTTCTTCAACAACCAGGTATCTCAACTATCATGTTTTCTTCCCTTCCACTGGGACTTCTCTTCACTGAGTCTGTCTCTCTTCCGAGCCTTGTTAATCCTTGGTTTCCTGCTCCCCCGACTGTGCATCTCATCTTTCTCTGGGCCTCTTCAAACTCTATGTCCCATTCTTCATGAGATTCTTCTAGACCTTGTTACCTCTAAGCATATCTTATCTCAAAGTCTCGTTCTACTCTGATTTCCTAAACACCCACATGTATGTCTTGTCATCCTTTATGTATATTGTACCTCTAAGTCTTACAGTCTAATTTACGTATCCTTCTCTCGTTTTAAGACATTACTTTAGTTCTTTTTTTTCTCTAAACCACATTCTTTTCAAGTTCACAATCATCCACTTCTATTTTTCGTACGCAGTCGTCTAGGTCTCTTTAACCCTAGAAAAACTTGACCCTAAAGCTGTATTCCAAGACAAAAATGGGGGTTCAGGAGTTGAATATGCTACACCTGCAACCTAACCATATTCCTAGTGCACGATAGGACACGACCAGTCCAAATTCCACGTATTCGCAGGGTTAACTCTTTCGTGGATTTTGTCATATATATATATATATATATATATATATATATATATATATATATATATATATATATATATATATAATTTTTTGTGACCATCGTGGGATGTACCAAACGCATTGGTGTGCCAATTGAAACTTATAACGAAACTATCTTATGCACTTCGTGGTCGCAAAAAGAAATAATCGCAACCTAAATATTACTCGAGAAAATTAGAAAGTTAGTGCGATTGTGCTGCTTCCTCTGGCATTGTTGCTGTAACATTTGCATTGGTAGATGCGGAACGTCCGCTAGAATGCAGTGAAAACCGTCTCTAGTCTCACGCAGGGTGTAGTTTATTAAATCGGCTGCCGATCTGTTCCCCAACTGGGGTTCGGTTTGGACACGTTCTGGAATACGGGCCACGTGAGTTAGGTTGTGCAGTTATGTCCCAACAAGGCAGTGCTTATTCGCTACCTCATGCGAACGTCTCGGAATACCGATTTTTTTCCTAACCTAACCAAAACTTAAGTGTATTCGGGAGGGGTCCGGGTTAGGGGAGGTACCTAGGTGCGTCTCAGGCCGAAACCTTTACGTCTGGGGATTAGCCATGCAAGAAGAGGGTCGCATGCATCGTGCGCTAGGAGGGGATTGACCAGCCACGCAGCAATTGATGCCATGACTAAATCCCCTCACTCATAAATATAGACTGCTGGCATCTTCATTTCCGCTTTAGGGCTGCTTTCTTGGGCGACTTGCTCTTTGGGGCAACCTTCTTTGGCTTTGGAGCACGGGTTTCTTCGTGGGAGGTTTGGACAACTTTTTTGCCTTTGAAGGTGCCTTCTTGGGCTTGGGGGTTGCAGCTGCTGCCTTTTTTTTTCTTTTCTGCTGTAGGTGGAGTCTTCTTGACTGGTTTCTTGCCCACCGCTGCCTTCTTGGCTACGGATCGCTTCTTTTCCTTAGTGGCAGCTGCACCACGCTTGCCGCTTGGAGCACTGTCATGCGGGGTGCACATTTGCACGCGTTAAGTGAAGGAGAATGCAGGAGACAGAGGGGAAGAGAGGGGAGTGGGTGTGTGCCGCAGCATCAACATGCCAGGGGCGCGCCGCAGACCCGAGTTGGACGGCAACCAGCTGGGGCCGGACGACGCCGCGCCGCCCTTCGACGGCGACCTCGAGTCGGCCAACGACGTGCAGGTGTCCCGCCTGCAGCGCCACCAGCAGGTCGTCGAGCTGCCGCTCAGCTACGTGTCGCGAGGTTCGTCCAATACCGACCCTTGTTTCTGGTGGCGAGTGAGGTTATTTATACTGTGGATGTTACTGAAAGAGACCGTGTTTCTACAAGTGAGGTTATGTACCAGTATGTATAATTTATTACCATTATAAACTATAACATAATGATTTATACTGTGGATGTTAGTGATAGAGACCGTGTTTCTATAAGTGAGGTTATGTACCCGTATGTATAATTTATTACCATTATAAACTATAATATTATTAATTATACTGTGGATGTTAGTGATATAGACTGTGTTTCTGCAAGTGAGGTTATGTACCTACCCGTATGTATAATTTATTACCATTATAAACTACCTATAACATTATTATTTATACTGTGGATGTTAGTGATAGAGACCATTTTCTATAAGTGAGATTATGTACCAGTATGTATAATTTATTTGCATTATAAACTATAACATTATTATTTATACTGTGGATGTTAGTGATAGAGACTGTGTTTCTGCATGTAGGTTATGTAGCCGTATGTATAATTCATTTGCATGATAAACTATAACAGTATTATTTAATAAATCAATTTGAACAAACATTCAGCAAATTTAATTTGATTACTAATTTGATTTTATCTAAAATAGCTTGGTTCCTGGGTTGTAACCGTGTCCTTGGCGAATAATTCGCCGACGTTTCGGTCGACACTGCAGTTGCCGTCATAAGGGAGCAGTTACCTTCAACCCAGAAGCCAAGCTACTTCAGACAATGGGCGTGAAAGCCTGCGAACATTATTTAATTTATCTAGATTATTTTAATTAGTTCAATAAGTTAATAACGCATTTATATTGATATTGAATACTTAGTATTAATTTAATATATCTCATTTAATTGGATTTATTCCTCACAGCTGTATTTATAATGGCACTCCAGTCCTTTCGTTATTTTATTTCTGTTAATTATGCGCATACGAAATTAAAGTTAGTTTTTATTATGCCAAGTAATTATTTATTTTATTTTTCAATTTTAACAAATTAGCTGTCAATATAGGTACACCATTTGGTTGGAGTAATTTCGTGTAACAGACGGTTCTGCCATCTGTGGTGGATGGCGCGAAACAAAGTTCACAAAGCCAAATGGAAACTTTATAGTATTAATTTTTTTTAATGAATTTTAACTATATGGGCAGTATTTCAGTAACATTAATTGTCATAACTCAGATCCAAAGCCGGGTTTTTTTGGTTATATCGGAGCCCTTTCAGAGTTTAAAATTTTTCTCTCTAATTGAATTATTGGATAGTCGACTTAGCTGCTCCGGAATCTAATTCACGACGGGTGCAGAAATGACGTGTAATTCGTGTTTAAATTTATTTTTGAAAAACACAATTAACACAATTTGCTTATTTATCACGCTCTGCATTATTTTAAATAATTCTACGTTCATTTATTGTCCAAAAATTGGACAAACTTTATGGTGGGATTTGATTTTGTGCCCTAGTAGACACAAAATCCAATACGTTTAAATTTACTGTAAATCTTATAATTTTTAACCAAAACTTTTGTCTGAAACAGTTTGTGATAAAACGAACGATTGCTGCAAGGAGTTAAAAAAATACAAAGGCAGGGCTTAGAAAAGAATTCATAAAATCCGTACTATGTACACTATTAAATCCGTTCTTATTTACTGTAAAACTTAAAAATATTATTTACACTTTCATCCGAAATAATTTTTTATATGAACGAGAAACCACTCCCGCAAGGGGTGGAAAGTAACAGGGATTGAAAAAAAAATGTACACAATTTAATATTTTCAGATTATTTGCAAACCGTATAAATATTATCTAAAACTTTGGTCTAAAACAATTTTTGATGCGACCAACCATAATTTCAAGGGATGGAAAAAAACAAGGGTTGGATTTTAAAAAATTAATAACTACCCTAGTAGTTACACAATCAAATCCGTTCAAAATGTTTGTTAATTTTATAATTTATTTCTAAAAATTCTGTTGGAAACTAATTTTGATAAGACTAACCATTCCTTCAGGGTGCTGGAAAAAAATAGCTGGAAATTAAAAGAATCGTAATTTCCGTAACATGTTCGCTATTAAATCCGTTCTTATTTATTAGAAAAACTTAAAATATTATTTACAACTTTGTTCGAAATAATTTTTATACGACAAACCATGACTGCAAGGGATGGAAACTAACATGGGTTGACAGACAAAATAATTAAATACTCCCTTAGTAAGTACACTATCAAATATGTTCAAACATTTTCTAAACCTTATAAATATTATCTAAAACTTTTGTCTGAAACAATTTTTGGTACAACCAACCAATGCTGCTAAGGGTGAAATAAGCAGGGGTTACAGGAGAAAAAATTTCCCATTTCCCTTATTAGGTAACTGGTAAAATATATAATAATTCAATTTATATCGATAATTATCTAAAACTTAGATATGAAACAATTTTTTATATGAAGAACAATTATTTAACGTGTTGAAAAAATATGGGTTGGAAAAAATAAATAAATATAACTTTCATGCCATGTACACTATCTGATCAGTTCTTATTTATTTTAAACTTTTTTAATATTGTCTAAAATGTTTTCTTGAGTAAATTTGTTTGTACCCAACTATTATTGCAAGAGGTAAAAGTAAAAAAGTTTGCTAGAAAAAAAAGTTATAACATGTTCTGTATGTATACTATAAAATCAGTTATAATTTATTATACAAATTCTTAACATTTTCTCAAACCTTTGGCTGAAACAAATTTTAATGAAGCAAATTATCATCGTAAAAACAGGGGTTTAAATTTTAAAAAAATCAATACTTCTCTACTAACAAATTTATTCGAATGCATTCTAAACGATCTTAATATTATTTAAATCTTGGTCTTAAGATATTTTTATACGACTACGTATTAGTGCAAAGGATGAAAAATAGTGTTTGGAAGTCCAACAAATTTATAACTACCTTAGTAGGCATAATATGAAATTAGTTTTCAACTATTAGATGCTGGATTCATTGAGTTAAAAAAATTCGAAACATTTTCGCTGCTTGGAGTATAGAAAAATGTTTTATATATCATGTTGGAATATTGGATAACATATAGGATGTCATGTACATTAAGTTCTTAAATTGTTCCAGCCTTTTATAGAAGTATCCAGAACGTTTCCATAATAAATCGGTATTTCGACATCTACCTACGCCTGTAGGTTGTGTCAACAGAGATACGTTTTATTAAAATACTGCTCACCTTGTTAAAATTCATTAAACTTTTAATTATTTATAAATGTTTCCTTTGGCTTTGTGAACTTTGGTTCCCATCCATCAGCCACAGATGGCAGCATCACGATTACGTGTTTCCGTTCCATACGACTTCCGTCGCATTCACGTAATTACTCCTACCAAATGCCGTATACCGAGTGCTAAGATGTTACACATAAAATATGGTGCGTCCTGGACACTTTCAACATAAAGACCTCTTTTGTAAGGTAACATTACTGAACAAACCATCTTCAGGCGTTTGAAAATACTGACAGAAAAATTTGGATGAAATTTTTTTATGAGATGGTTTGAAAAACAGGGATTAAAATGAAAAATTTGTTGTCTGTAAAGTCGGTTTACGGACGATAGTTTAACGTGACGTCATAACAAAACATTTATGAAATTATTGCATACTTTTATGAATAAAAATGAATCATTTTTATTGAATTATCACTATTTTGTATGATACAAAGAAGGAGTGAAATGAAATCTACAATTTAATTGATACATTTACTTTTATTTGCACTCATTAATTCAAATATGTTCATTACGTTAACGAACATATTATTTTAACTATAACTTTTATACATGTTTGCTATTTAACTTCTTCCAATCTGTGTTATTCTGTTAAGGATAGCACGATGATAGGAAAAGTAGGAAACGAATGGGAGTGTTTCAAGTTTAATGTGCCTCGAAAAATTCAAATCGATGGTTGTTTCAATCGAGTGGAAGAGAGATAGTTGCGGCGCAAGCGTACAATGAGCGTAACGGGACACAGCGTAACGGGACAATGTGCGCAACTGGACACTTTTTCGTGCGTGCAGCCGGCGTTCATCGATTTATTAGACGTTGTCACGTCAAAAAAGACAAGTAGACTTTTCTCAACAATTTTATTCTTGCTTGAAAACCTGTACCTTCAACTACCTTTCTACGTAATTTCTACCCATATCTAGGCACTTCCCGCATCGTGCAACCAGCTTTTGATCCCATCCTCACAAAAGTCTGCCGCCTTAATTAACTACTGCAGCACGTCAGGGTCAAATAACGACGAAATCGTAAAACTTCTGCTCTCTTTCACTTTTCGTCAAAATTTCTGTACCAGATCTTCAGTAATGACAGAAGGTCCGTTCCTCATCATGAACAATTCGTGCGACCATCTTCAAAAGCTCTAACCCATTTTCATACCTTTCCATCGGTCATGATGTTTTCTCCATACGCTTCACTGATTTTGACGATGGATTTCAGCCGCTGTCACGCCCCAAGCAATAAGAAAACGAATCACGGCGCGCATTTCACAGTCGGCGGGATTCTCAATCGGCGGAGGCATTTCAAACACTCGCAAACAAACGTCGACACGGTCGGATGTTTCCGTAATGGCGTCTGTAGCTGGCCAACAGATGTCGACCGCAGCGTTACAGCGACCTAATTTCAAAACGGTACTTACTTTAAAAAAAAAAAAAAGGAAGGTGGTTGTCCGTAAAGTTGGTTTACGGACGATAATTTTACGTGATAACGTCATAAGAAAACATTGATGAAAAAATCGCATACTTGTTTAATTTTCAAATATTATTTACAGTTTTTGCAAATTTAATTTAAATAATTTGTTCAAATATATTCACGAATAATTATTAGTAGTATAGGAATGGGGCTTCTGGCACTGGCTTCTGGCTGTGGAGCTGTGTGTCCTTTCCGCCATCTTGGATTGTGACGTCACGGCGGCCATCTTGGATGACCTTGACCTTGACCTTTGACCTTGACCTTGAATTTGATCCTCAAAAATCGCCAAAATCCGCCAAAATTGGGCAAAATTTGCCCAAAATTCCTCAAAATTCCCCAAAATTTCCATTTCTGTGGAAAAAAATTCCGCCAAAAAATCTCAAAAAATTCCACAATTCAAAAATTAGGATTTCGAAAATCCTCTAAAGTCGTTTTGCCCTAGAAAGAACCCAAATTCCTAAAAACGGCTTAAGCATCCTTAACTCAAGCTTCAGTTAAGCCATTTCTAGGAATAAGGATACCATGTCCGCTATATTGGATTGTGACGTCACGGCGGCGGCCATCTCGGACGGTTGTGACCTTGACCTTTGACCTTGACCTTGACCCCGGCGGCCATTTTAGATCCGCCATCTTGGATCCGCCATCTTGGATGACGACATTTCGTTTTCTCGAACAATCCGCCATTTTGTTATCCACCATTTTGAATTATGACGTCACCGTTCCAATTTTCGTTACGCCCGCCATCTTGAAAATCCGCAATTTTTATGTTAGAAAATCGGGAAAAATTTTAAAAATCATTAAAAAATTTAAATAATCGAATTAAAAAAAAAACACTGTTGCAGTTATCGTTACGGTCGCCATCTTGGATTATATAAATGTTGCATATTTCGTTACACCCGCCATCTTGGTTGAGTACCATGTCATTCTTACACTTTACGTTACGACCACCATATTGGATCCTATTAATGTTGCAACTATCGTTATGGTCGCCATCTTGAAATTTAGTCACCATCTTGAAATGTAGACGCCATCTTGGAAATCCATAATTTGTATGTTAGAAAATCGGGAAAAATTCCAAAATTCATCAAAAAATTAACTTAATAGAATTCTGATTGATTATATCGATTCCCGTCCTTGGTTCGAAACCGGTGAAGGCAAAAAATAAAAAAATCAGATCCTTCTGCCACAGAAGCCACCTACAGACTGACCTACCTCCACCAATAACAAGGTATTTACCATCAGCTGGTATGACGTCATGTCAACCATCTTATCTTTGTCCGCTGGAGGCAACCATCTTGTTTTCATCTGCTAGAGTGTGCCGATACCATGTAGTATAATTTTATGTTCACCATACCTTTGTCCTCAACTGTTGACATTGAACTTTGACATTGACCTTGAACTTTGACCTTGACCTTGAACTTTGACCTTGACCTTGACCTTGAAAATTGACCTTGACCTTGAAAATTGACCTTGACCTTGAAATTTGATCTTGACCTTGAAATTTGACTTTGTCCTTGAAATTTGACTTTGTCCTTGTCGACCATCATGGATCCGAAATTTTATGTTCAGTACATGCTACCAGGAGCTTCCACCTGCCAGAGTACTCCATCTTGTGTGTGTACTTGTATTATGGAGTACATTTCCATCTGGATAATTTTATTCTAACCCGCTACAGTGCAGTAATCATTTATTACCGAGGTGCCCCCGCCATCTTGAAATTCGACCGCCA
Source organism: Bacillus rossius redtenbacheri (assembly GCF_032445375.1). Classification (NCBI taxonomy): domain Eukaryota; kingdom Metazoa; phylum Arthropoda; class Insecta; order Phasmatodea; family Bacillidae; genus Bacillus; species Bacillus rossius. Next base: position 17,375,068 of record NC_086344.1, on the reverse strand, counting down.
TCTTGAAATCATGTAATAATGTAGCTAGAATGGCGGGAAAAAATCCAAAATTCATTAAATAAATCACTCATTAACTTACATATTGATTCGATTCGCTCCAGTCCTTGTTTCGATCCCTGAATGATGCAAAACATTTAATTTTATATAAAAAATAATAATTTCAATAAACCATGTTCAAAATTATTAAAGAGACTTTAAATCCTCTACTACCATCATCCTATCAGACATCAAGACCACCATATTGGAAATTCATAATTGTAATGCTAGAGATTCGTGAAAAAGTTCAAAATTCATTAAATAAATTTGAAATCTATATACTGATTGATTAAATCGACTAAGGTCCTTGGTTCGATCCCTGGCCGATACAAATCAACTTTACTTTTTAAAAAAGTACCAGAAAAGTGTAAGGTTCGAGAAATAAAACACCTCAAAGTCTTTTACTAACATAATATTTATTACACAATTTCTATCCTACTACAGAATCACTTGCGAAAGCCAGCAATCTTATAAACATTTAGCCCTGCATAGACGTGCATCGACTACTTCTTAGCTCCAAATGGCTCCAAATGCTCCAAACGGCCTTCAAATAGCTCCAACAGCTCCAAAAACCTACAAATGCTTAACAGCTCCAAATGGCTCCAAATGCTTCAAAAGGCTCCAAATGCTCCAACAGCTCCAAAAAAAAAAAGGCTCCAAATGCTCCAATAACCACCAAATGCTTAATACAGCTCCAAATGGCTCCAAATGCTCCAAACGGCCTCCAAATGCTTGACAGCCTCCAAATGCTTGACAGCTCCAAATGGCTCCAAATGCTCCAAACGGCTCCAAATGCTCCTAATGTCTCCAAATTGCTCCAAATGCTCCAAACGGCTCCAAATGCTCCAAATGTCTCCAAAAGGCTCCAAATGCTTCAAAAGGCTCCAATTGCTCCAAACGGCCTCCAAATGCTTGACAGCTCCAAATGCTCCAAATGGCTCCAAATGCTCCAAATGGCTCCAACAGCTCCAAAAGGCTCCAAATGCTTCAAAAGGCTCCAATTGTTCCAAGAGCTCCATCTTCAATTGATTCCAACTGATTCCAATTACTTTTCTTATCGAACTTGGCATGGTTACTAACATGTCTTTATTAGTATACATTTTGACTGGCAGTGGTAACGTATTTTGCACCTTTAAGTTATAAGTTTTATTTAGAAATCAGATTTCGATAAATAGTAGATACCATTTGGAAAGAAAATATATTAATTTATCTTCAAGTTTATACACATACATTTAATTTAAGCCATTATTGTATGTAGCCAGCTTCCCTCAGTTCTTTGAGTATGAAGGATATTTCTTTAATGTTCGAATAGTTTCCTGCACAAAGCGATCCATGTAGTAGTCGTAGCCTGTCAACCAATATGTTAGGATCTTCCCATGAGGTATAATCAAACTCTTCTGCTGCGTTCATCATCCTTGCATGTTTATAATAAATATTATTATCTCTGGTGTCTATCGTTTTAACACCAACCTCAAGGTCACTTTCGTCATCGTGCCAGTGATTATCACAAGCTTGATCAGGATAATTTATTTTATTACGTCGTTTCCATCGTTTTGGTCTCAGACCGCCATCACAGTCTTCGATCTTGCCTGCTTTAGGTGCTTCAGTACAGTACTCAATCATGTCAGCCTTAGATGTGTCAGCACAGTCTTCGTTCACGCCAGCTTCTGATGTGTCACCACAGTCTTCAATCATGCCAGCACCACAAACTTGATCAGGATAATTTATTTTATTACGCCGTTTCCATCGTTTTGGTCTCAGACCGCCATCACAGTCTTCGATCTTGCCTGCTTTAGGTGCTTCAGTACAGTACTCAATCATGTCAGCCTCAGATGTGTCACCACAATCTTCAATCATGCACGCTTCAGATGATTCATCAAAGTCTTCGACCTTGTAAGCTTCAGATGGTTCTCCATCTTTCTCATTTTCATGGAGACGACTAGATATTGGAGTAAATATATTTTCATTTCTAATGTGGTTACAACTTCCTTCGTTTGTTTTAAATTTTAAATTATTATCTTGATCTAGATCAGTAATTTTAGCATTAGCTTTTTCGCCTTCGTTCCTCTTCCGCGATGTTGTAGCCCAGTCTTCGTTATCTTTATTCATCTTAATTGTACAGGTCTTGTAATGTCTATCCAAGTAATATCTTCTACCAAAGGATTTCTGACACTGACTGCAATGAAATGGTTTTTGACAAGGACCCAAATTACACTCGCTTCTCTCATGTCGTTTAGCATTCTTTCTCAAGGTAAACACCTTGCTACAGTATCTACAGTGATGACGTTTCGATACAGCGTCAGATCCTAAATCGGAATTCATATTAGTTACCGAGACTAATGCCAGATGCAAACTAAGAGTTTTAAATTAGATATATTACTTAAATAGAATTTTTTAATTATTTCATCAGCGAGGATTAATTTATCTCATTAAAAGGTACTTTTTGCAAGTAGTTCTGCTTTTCAACAACAGATGTCGCCACATGTTACTTGCAGGTAAATAATATTTAGTTCTTTTATGCGGGATGCGGGATGCTCACTAACGATCTAAATAGAACGATGGCTTCGCTAGACTCCAAGGAGAAGGAAGTTCGTCCATCCTGTTAGTGCTCCACAGATGTCTCATGGCGTAATATTAATTTGACTGAGTAATGATATTTTTTAATTCCACATGATAAAAATATTACAAGTTTTGATTTAGTAGCAGAAATTATCGAATTAAATGTAACTCCAAATAAAATGACATGTCTCATTAAGAGTAAAACTCCTTCATGGAGAGATCGGTTTCTCAGAATAGTCAGATACACTTAAAGAAACCACAGGAATGATTGCAAGAACACGGGAAAAAACCATCAAAATATTGACAAAAATAATCAGGAGCACAGGAGAAAACCATCATTATTTTGATAAGAATAATCAGGAGCACACGGAGAAAAACCATCATAATATTGACAAGAATTATCAGGAGCACAGGAGAAAACCATCATTATTTTGATAAGAATAATCAGGAGCACACGGAGAAAAACCATCATAATATTGACAAGAATTATCGGGAGCACACGGAGAAAAACAATCATAATATTGACAAGTATAATTAGGAGCACACGGAGAAAACCGACATAAAATTGACAAGAATTATCGGGAGCACACGGAGAAAACCACCACACATTTTCTATGATATCATAAAATTAAAAAAAAGATTGAAAATAAAAATAAATTAATAAAAAATTTAAAACAAAAAAAAATATCTACAAAAAAATACATAAAATTCTGGCTTGTACTAAAACTCTATCTTTGCTCAACAATGACAAGTTTACAAGCTAGCAGAATCTATTTATGTATTTTTTTGTAGATATATTTTTTTTTGTTTTAAATTTTTTATTAATTTATTTTTATTTTCAATCTTTTTTTTAATTTTATGATATCATAGAAAATGTGTGGTGGTTTTCTCCGTGTGCTCCCGATAATTCTTGTCAATTTTATGTCGGTTTTCTCCGTGTGCTCCTAATTATACTTGTCAATATTATGATTGTTTTTCTCCGTGTGCTCCCGATAATTCTTGTCAATATTATGATGGTTTTTCTCCGTGTGCTCCTGATTATTCTTATCAAAATAATGATGGTTTTCTCCTGTGCTCCTGATAATTCTTGTCAATATTATGATGGTTTTTCTCCGTGTGCTCCTGATTATTCTTATCAAAATAATGATGGTTTTCTCCTGTGCTCCTGATTATTTTTGTCAATATTTTGATGGTTTTTTCCCGTGTTCTTGCAATCATTCCTGTGGTTTCTTTAAGTGTATCTGACTATTCTGAGAAACCGATCTCTCCATGAAGGAGTTTTACTCTTAATGAGACATGTCATTTTATTTGGAGTTACATTTAATTCGATAATTTCTGCTACTAAATCAAAACTTGTAATATTTTTATCATGTGGAATTAAAAAATATCATTACTCAGTCAAATTAATATTACGCCATGAGACATCTGTGGAGCACTAACAGGATGGACGAACTTCCTTCTCCTTGGAGTCTAGCGAAGCCATCGTTCTATTTAGATCGTTAGTGAGCATCCCGCATCCCGCATAAAAGAACTAAATATTATTTACCTGCAAGTAACATGTGGCGACATCTGTTGTTGAAAAGCAGAACTACTTGCAAAAAGTACCTTTGAATGAGATAAATTAATTCTCGCTGATGAAATAATTAAAAAATTCTATTTAAGTAATATATCTAATTTAAAACTCTTAGTTTGCATCTGGCATTAGTCTCGGTAACTAATATGAATTCCGATTTAGGATCTGACGCTGTATCGAAACGTCATCACTGTAGATACTGTAGCAAGGTGTTTACCTTGAGAAAGAATGCTAAACGACATGAGAGAAGCGAGTGTAATTTGGGTCCTTGTCAAAAACCATTTCATTGCAGTCAGTGTCAGAAATCCTTTGGTAGAAGATATTACTTGGATAGACATTACAAGACCTGTACAATTAAGATGAATAAAGATAACGAAGACTGGGCTACAACATCGCGGAAGAGGAACGAAGGCGAAAAAGCTAATGCTAAAATTACTGATCTAGATCAAGATAATAATTTAAAATTTAAAACAAACGAAGGAAGTTGTAACCACATTAGAAATGAAAATATATTTACTCCAATATCTAGTCGTCTCCATGAAAATGAGAAAGATGGAGAACCATCTGAAGCTTACAAGGTCGAAGACTTTGATGAATCATCTGAAGCGTGCATGATTGAAGATTGTGGTGACACATCTGAGGCTGACATGATTGAGTACTGTACTGAAGCACCTAAAGCAGGCAAGATCGAAGACTGTGATGGCATTCTGAGACCAAAACGATGGAAACGGCGTAATAAAATAAATTATCCTGATCAAGTTTGTGGTGCTGGCATGATTGAAGACTGTGGTGACACATCAGAAGCTGGCGTGAACGAAGACTGTGCTGACACATCTAAGGCTGACATGATTGAGTACTGTACTGAAGCACCTAAAGCAGGCAAGATCGAAGACTGTGATGGCGGTCTGAGACCAAAACGATGGAAACGACGTAATAAAATAAATTATCCTGATCAAGCTTGTGATAATCACTGGCACGATGACGAAAGTGACCTTGAGGTTGGTGTTAAAACGATAGACACCAGAGATAATAATATTTATTATAAACATGCAAGGATGATGAACGCAGCAGAAGAGTTTGATTATACCTCATGGGAAGATCCTAACATATTGGTTGACAAGCTACGACTACTACATGGATCGCTTTGTGCAGGAAACTATTCGAACATTAAAGAAATATCCTTCATACTCAAAGAACTGAGGGAAGCTGGCTACATACAATAATGGCTTAAATTAAATGTATGTGTATAAACTTGAAGATAAATTAATATATTTTCTTTCCAAATGGTATCTACCATTTATCGAAATCTGATTTCTAAATAAAACTTATAACTTAAAGGTGCAAAATACGTTACCACTGCCAGTCAAAATGTATACTAATAAAGACATGTTAGTAACCATGCCAAGTTCGATAAGAAAAGTAATTGGAATCAGTTGGAATCAATTGAAGATGGAGCTCTTGGAACAATTGGAGCCTTTTGAAGCATTTGGAGCCTTTTGGAGCTGTTGGAGCCATTTGGAGCATTTGGAGCCATTTGGAGCATTTGGAGCTGTCAAGCATTTGGAGGCCGTTTGGAGCAATTGGAGCCTTTTGAAGCATTTGGAGCCTTTTGGAGACATTTGGAGCATTTGGAGCCGTTTGGAGCAATTTGGAGACATTAGGAGCATTTGGAGCCGTTTGGAGCATTTGGAGCCATTTGGAGCTGTCAAGCATTTGGAGGCTGTCAAGCATTTGGAGGCCGTTTGGAGCATTTGGAGCCATTTGGAGCTGTGTTAAGCATTTGGTGGTTATTGGAGCATTTGGAGCCTTTTTTTTTTGGAGCTGTTGGAGCATTTGGAGCCTTTTGAAGCATTTGGAGCCATTTGGAGCTGTTAAGCATTTGTAGGTTTTTGGAGCTGTTGGAGCTATTTGAAGGCCGTTTGGAGCATTTGGAGCCATTTGGAGCTAAGAAGTAGTCGATGCACGTCTATGCAGGGCTAAATGTTTATAAGATTGCTGGCTTTCGCAAGTGATTCTGTAGTAGGATAGAAATTGTGTAATAAATATTATGTTAGTAAAAGACTTTGAGGTGTTTTATTTCTCGAACCTTACACTTTTCTGGTACTTTTTTAAAAAGTAAAGTTGATTTGTATCGGCCAGGGATCGAACCAAGGACCTTAGTCGATTTAATCAATCAGTATATAGATTTCAAATTTATTTAATGAATTTTGTACTTTTTCACGAATCTCTAGCATTACAATTAATGAATTTCCAATATGGTGGTCTTGATGTCTGATAGGATGATGGTAGTAGAGGATTTAAAGTCTCTTTAAGAATTTTGAACATGGTTTATTGAAATTATTATTTTTTATATAAAATTAAATGTTTTGCATCATTCAGGGATCGAAACAAGGACTGGAGCGAATCGAATCAATATGTAAGTTAATGAGTGATTTATTTAATGAATTTTGGATTTTTTCCCGCTTTTCTAGCTACATTATTACATGATTTCAAGATGGCGGTCGAATTTCAAGATGGCGGGGGCACCTCGGTAATAAATGATTACTGCACTGTAGCGGGTTAGAATAAAATTATCCAGATGGAAATGTACTCCATAATACAAGTACACACACAAGATGGAGTACTCTGGCAGGTGGAAGCTCCTGGTAGCATGTACTGAACATAAAATGTCGGATCCATGATGGTCGACAAGGACAAAGTCAAATTTCAAGGACAAAGTCAAATTTCAATGTCACGGTCAAATTTCAAGGTCAAGGTCAAATTTCAAGGTCAAGGTCAAATTTCAAGGTCAAGGTCAATTTTCAAGGTCAAGGTCAAGGTCAAAGTTCAAGGTCAAGGTCAAAGTTCAAGGTCAAGGTCAAAGTTCAATGTCAACAGTTGAGGACAAAGGTATGGTGAACATAAAATTATACTACATGGTATCGGCACACTCTAGCAGATGAAAACAAGATGGTTGCCTCCAGCGGACAAAGATAAGATGGTTGACATGACGTCATACCAGCTGATGGTAAATACCTTGTTATTGGTGGAGGTAGGTCAGTCTGTAGGTGGCTTCTGTGGCAGAAGGATCTGATTTTTTTATTTTTTGCCCTCACCGGTTTCGAACCAAGGACGGGAATCGATATAATCAATCAGAATTCTATTAAGTTAATTTTTTGATGAATTTTGGAATTTTTCCCGATTTTCTAACATACAAATTACGGATTTCCAAGATGGCGTCTAAATTTCAAGATGGTGACTACATTTCAAGATGGCGACCATAACGATAATTGCAACATTAATAGGATCCAATATGGTGGTCGTAACATAAAGTGTAATAATGACATGGTACTCAACCAAGATGGCGGGTGTAACGAAATATGCAACATTTATATAATCCAAGATGGCGACCGTAACGATAACTGCAACAGTGTTTTTTTTTTAATTCGATTATTTAAATTTTTTAATGATTTTTAAAATTTTTCCCGATTTTCTAACATAAAAATTGCGGATTTTCAAGATGGCGGGCGTAACGAAAATTGGAACGGTGACGTCATAATTCAAAATGGTGGATAACAAAATGGCGGATTGTTCGAGAAAACGAAATGTCGTCATCCAAGATGGCGGATCCAAGATGGCGGATCCAAGATGGCGGATCTAAAATGGCCGCCGGGGTCAAGGTCAAGGTCAAAGGTCAAGGTCACAACCGTCCGAGATGGCCGCCGCCGTGACGTCACAATCCAATATAGCGGACATGGTATCCTTATTCCTAGAAATGGCTTAACTGAAGCTTGAGTTAAGGATGCTTAAGCCGTTTTTAGGAATTTGGGTTCTTTCTAGGGCAAAACGACTTTAGAGGATTTTCGAAATCCTAATTTTTGAATTGTGGAATTTTTTGAGATTTTTTGGCGGAATTTTTTTCCACAGAAATGGAAATTTTGGGGAATTTTGGGCAAATTTTGCCCAATTTTGGCGGATTTTGGCGATTTTTGAGGATCAAATTCAAGGTCAAGGTCAAAGGTCAAGGTCAAGGTCATCCAAGATGGCCGCCGTGACGTCTCAATCCAAGATGGCGGAAAGGACACACAGCTCCACAGCCAGAAGCCAGTGCCAGAAGCCCCATTCCTATACTACTATTATTAAAAAGCCCGCCTTATCCAGTTTGATATTATAGAAGATTTTCTCGTACGGTGGTTGGCCGGTTCTTGCACGCTCGGCTCAGGCGGAACGTGACAATGAGTCATGCCTTTTTCGTGCGTGCAGCCGGCGTTCATCGATTTATAAGACGTTATCACGTCAAAAAAAAAAACTCGTTCGTATACCCGTTCCTGTAGTGGGCTGAACCTACTTACTGCAGTCTTCTTGGCGCCTTGAGTTTCAGGTTTCCTGTGAATGCGGCGTTGAAACTGAAGGTTTGGCCCGTGTGTTTGTGCGCAGATCAGTCGACGGCCCAGGTGGTGGTCATGACGTTCCTCGTGATAGCTGTGGTGATGGGCTGCGTCGCCGCTGCGTGGTGGTTCGTCCCAGGCGTGCACAGCCACCTGGCAGGTGGGTAACAGCCATGGCCTCCGCCCCCTGGGTGGACCCCTGCCTGCCCAGCCCCGTTTATATTAGTCTCAGTGTGTGAAATAAATATACGTACTCGCTGTGGTTAATTTAAGGTAAAATAATTTTATAAATAAAGCTTAGTTCGGACTTATGAAATAGTAACCATAATAATTATTAGAGACCGGAAAATTTCGCGGATTAATTTCACGACAGCCTGAAATGCATATAGTTATACCTCAGTGCTGCCTCTGCTATTGTCTCACAACTCACCTGGACGACTCCGGGCCAGTGAGAAACACTCAACCGAAGCTGTGTCGAATCACAGGCCGCTACATTGGGACACCTACACAAGACAGCAGCCAATGAGAGGGCGACATTTGACCGAGTGTACGTAGAACTATAAAGTTCATCCTAGAGGTAATGGAACCCGCGAATTTTTCCGGTCCTCAATAATTATACCCTGTATTTTCAGGTTAAATAACATTCTAAAAAGAGTGCAGGTAAGAAATAACCATGCAATTATAATGCAGCACGTGGCTGCAAAATTTGGGGTGGGGGGGGGGGGGGGTCTCCGTGCCTGGGTCCAGGGCCCGTAATCGAATGTGGGGGCCATGGTTCTATGTGCCACGTGATGGCATCAGACATATGTGACATCGAACATCGACAACGAGCAAATTCATCTGTTCTCGTGTTGCAAATACAACCATAAAACGAAACGTTGGACACGAAATTTAAAGTATAATTCTTTAAAATAATGCAAAGCTTTAAAAAAAATACGCAAATTGTGTATTCAACTATATGTCTGCACACTAATCGCACGTATTTTCCGCTAGAATTTGATGCCGGAGCAGATCGTCAAATATAAAATAATCTGATCATCAGACTGAAATTTTAAACTATATAATGAAACGGCTCCGATAAAAGCGATACATACTTGAATAAATACTATACCCGGGCTTTGGACCTGATTTTCAGCAAGTAATTTTGTTAAAATACTGCCCATCTTGTTAAAATTTATTAAACAGTTAATAGTATATAGTTTCGCTTTGTCCCACATTTCCGTTACAAGCGACTTCCATTCCATTTACAAAACTATCCTACCAAATGCAGTATACTGGGAGCTAAGACGTCACCAAAACGTAACGCTTGTCTTCTTACCAAATTTACAATTACTTACTAGAGTCCCGGAAATTTCGCGGATTCCTCTGGCCTCAGGATATAATTCAAAGTTATAGGTGTGCTCGACCCATGTTTACTTTCCCATTGGTTGATTTATTAGCGAGAACATTTTTATCCTTGTTATTTGGCACTACCTGATTCGTTTACTTATCTCCTAGCTGGACATCGTTGGCTCACGGTCGTAGAGGGGCGTGTCCAGATAACTGCGGTCCAATCATGAACACAGTGCGACAGTGTGGGGGTTTGCATTCTAGCTTGTGACTAAATGAATGCGCGAAAATTCCGTGGCTCTAACAATTACTAGGAACATTATTTTGTGGTGATTTTCCATAAAACAAAAATAACACCGAAATGTGATTCAATACAACATTTCACACCCACAGGAAACTAAAATCATGAACTAAATCTCAATAAAAATAAATGAAACTGAAATTAAAAAAAATATTTTTTTAATACAATAAAATCGATAATGTATTTTGCATAGCTTGAAGTTTGTACCAAAATTCACGGATAGGAAATAAAAATTAATTATAATTTTCCTTATTAATTTTTACATTTCTGAAGATTCTACATTATTTAAACTCACAAAACATGTGTATTCTTACTTATCTTTATTGTTAAGATATATACTGTCTTAGATATTGTTTAAATGCATCATAGTGAAATATATTTACACTAGTTTGGTTATTACGTTTGATGAATAATAGATGTTGTTTATGAATGTAGCCAAAATCGTAAAAATAACAAATTAAACATTCAAATTCTCCTGTTTTAAAAACGAAATTTGTCAAAAATAATACCACAAATTCCTCTCTCTATTAATTATCATGTTTATTTATGATAAAATCTTTATGGTTATCAGAACTCGAGAGTTAAAATGTCCGAATTTTCTACCAGTAGCATCGTAAGATAATTTTACTGAAATAATCAGTAAAATAGCTGTTATAAAAATAATCACCTTTATTTTTATTCCCTCTTTGCCTGCAATAAATAAGGCTTTGGAAATCTCTGCTTTGTTCTTCGAGAATATTTTTTTGAAGTGAAACTTCTTTACTGAGGAGGAAAAAAATACTGAGCGTTACGAAAATTCCGATCGCATGAGGGAAATAGTTATGTTACGTGGTGGGGAAAAACCGGTAAAGGAGAGTGCGTTAGCGGCGACGCCACTCCAACGCATGCGCTAGCGGTCGAAGGGAAGCCTTCATTTCACAGACGAGCGAGCCACACCCGAAGTTCCCCGAAGTTCATTCTAGCTTTTTTTTTCCGTACCACAACAGGTGTATTTATTTGGGATGTAGCTTAGGCTGGGTTCACAATTGAAAAAATAACAGTAACAGTAACAGTAGGTCGTGTGCATAGGATATGAACGCCATGTTTCCTAACCTAACGATTCACAATAGGGACAATAGCAGAAAGTTGGTCGTGTGCATGGGAGCGAGGTCGTGCGCATAGGAGTGAAATGAATATATTTTATTTCGGTCGCGTACGCATGGCACAACAGCCAATGAGAGAAGAGAAGGGTGTTTTTTTGGCGGGACTAGAAATATTTTTATATTTATTAACCATATTGTGGTAAGAAAATGTCGAGATAATAATAGTATTATCGTTATTTTGAAAGTTAATATGTTTATTTACTAACACTGCTAACAGATGTCGCATAGTTCGCGAAATTTCATTGGCTGAAATTAACAGTAAGAATTCAATTGTGAACCGATTTCGCAGTTCGCACAGGTCGTGTGCACAGGTAGTGTGCATGGCTTTCTATGCACTAGCTTAATTTTTTTAATTGTGAACCCAGCCTACTCATACGTCATACGCCGTTTTATCTCATTGTATAAACCGGTGTGGCATTAAATTTTGCGGTCGATTAGGATAGGTTAGCTACATTATAAATGCTTTAAAACATTGTGGATGGTTGGTTATATTAGGTAAGTATAATTACATTGGCTGTATCCGAATACATAGGGATGCGTCCTTAGCACACACATCCCTACATCCCTTAGCAAATGCAGCCACAATGTAGAGGACACATTTCTAATGGATGGATAGTATCCGAATACTTTTACTGCTAGCACCACCTGTTGACTGTCAGTCGTACTAATGTTTACGCAGCCATTTTGTGTAGGGATATCTACGAATATTCAGCAAAACGTAAATAATAAATACCTACCAATTAAAAAATAATGTAACGTGTATGTTATACATGTTAGCGATCCAATTAAAATACATTTTATAAATTGTAAACTTTAAAAATACTTATGAGTTTTGAAGTTTCCTTTAAGTTTAAATTCGTATTTTTATTATATTTATTAACGTCTTCATTTGTCTCTGTTTAAGTTATCACTTTCGCTTATAATGTTTTAAATAAATCTTATGCTGAAAATCTGAAGTAATATTATACACAAACAAAATAAAACCCGATTCCGAAGCTAATGGATGTAGGGACGCGTTAGTGGATGCGAGTGTCGCATCCCTAGAAATCTCGAATTAGTGGATGCGTGAAGGGATGCATCGGCATCCCTTGTGAGAATTCGGATTCAACACAAAGATGGCCGCGTCCACTACGATGCACTTTTAGTGGATCCCTTAGCTAAGGGATCCATTAGGCCAGTATTCGGATACAGCCATTAAAAATACTGTAAAATCATTTTATGGTTGCTTAGCAAATAAATTTTTAATATGTAGCTATCCAGCGCTAGGAAACCGTTCACGTGATTTCGCAGTATCTTTAATGTAGCTATCCTAACCAAATCAACCGTCCACAATGTTTTAAAGTATTTATAATGTAGCTAACCTAACCTAATTGACCATTAGTTATCATGAGTTGTGCGGCAAACGAAAAATATGGCGGCGTACAAATAAATACCGTTGTCTTGTTTATGGTCTTTCCTTTTATCAACACCGCCATATTCATTTACAATGAACAAAAAAAAATTGGTTGTCTGTAAAGTCGGTTTACGGACGACAGTTTAACGTGACGTCATAACAAACCATTGATGAAATTATTGCATACTTTTATGAATAAAATTGAATCATTTTTATTGAATTATGACTATTTTGTGTGGATACAAAGAAGGAGTGAAATGAAATCTACAATTTAATTGATAAATTTACTTTTTTTTGCACTCATTAATTCAAATATATTTATTACTTTAACGAAGAGATTATTTACTATAACTTTTATACATGTTTGCTATTTAACTTCTTCCAATCTGTGTTATTCTGTTAAGGATAGGATGATGATAGGAAAAGTAAGAAACGAATAGGAGTGTTTCAAGTTTAAGGTGCCTCGAAAAAGTCAAATCTATGGTTGTTCCAATCGAGTGGAAGAGAGATAGATGCGGCGCAAGCGTACAATGAGCGTAACGGGACACAACGTAACGGAACAATGTGGGTAACGGGACAATGTGTCATCCTTTTTCGTGCGTGCAGCCTGCGTTCATCGATTTATTAGACGTTGTCACGTCAAAAAAAAAACAACGAAGATGCACTATCGGGCGCATGGCTCTCTCGTCTGTGAAAGAAAGGCTTCCCAGCAGTCGAATGGGAAGACAGCAACGGAGCGTTGGAAATGACGCAGTGGTGATGCTACGGAATTCTCTTAACGCTACTTGTGTTTTGTCTGCTCCTCAGTTTTCGTAACGGCTGACGATTGACGCTGCCATATTTATTTTTGAAGTGTAAACTTCTATGAGAAGGTTTGGATAGGGAGTAAATTCATGTAAGTCGTCATCGGCATGGTCACGTGACGTGTTAACGATAACACTATATCTGTTCAAATTGTGTTTTTGTTCAATTTTTATTTTAAATCTTAAGTATACGATTACTGTGCAGTAAAAAGTGAGTATAAAATATATTAATATTCTCATATAGATATAGTTTGAAAAACGAAGAAAACGGAGTCTTTGTAGCAATATAACCTAAAAATTAAGATAATTATTTTTTTTAATACCTACAATTACTATGCAATGCGTATTTTATAGTAATTTGGGAGTTATTTTACTGACGTGATAAAACAAATTTGTTATATTTTTTTCTTAAAAATTGCGAAATCGTTTTCACTTCTGTCGGCAGTCCTCACGACTGCTTAAAATTTTTTTTTTTTAATTTACAGAATCTACAATTTATTTATTCGTGTGAAAATGAGTAATTGATTTGTACAATTGATATAATTTATCTCTATCTACACCAGGGGCGCAACAACAGGGGGGGGGGGCAAGGGTATTTTGCCCCCCCCCCCCCTTTCTGAAACCTTGAAGTGGGGGCAAACGGGGGCAAAGAAAGTGCTGTGTAATCAATTTTTAGATAATAAAACTGCTGAAATAGCACAATTTTCCACCTTGAAATACACATGTTCCCAGGGGAGGAACCCCGGACCACCCCCTTCAATAGGGGGGATCGATGATTCTTTATAAATATGTATATTGCCCCCCCCCCTTTGGAAATTTAGTTGTTGCGCCCCTGATCTACACCATTCAAGAAGTTTCGCCTCTGTCGTGCGTGGACTCCACGTGACGGGGTGACACGCTGGCACGTGATTGGTTGCAGCGCGGCGCGCGGCGGCCTACGACCCGGCCTCGCCGGCCTCGTCCACGTACGAGAACTTCCAGAACTCGCTCCGCGACTCGCCGTGCTGCAGCGAGCTGGTGCTGGACGCCGCCTCGCTGGAGGCGGGGGACTTCGAGGGCGGGGGCGGCTGCCTCGCCGAGTGCGCCAACGCCAACGTCGTCGTCGTCGGCGGCGGCGGGCCGTGCGTCACCTTGGAGCGCGCCTCGCAGTCGGAGGCCTGAACCTCCGCCAAACCCTCGCGGCGGACCGAGTATAGTCTGCTCCGCCCCGCGGCGGACCGGGTATAGTCTGCCCCGCTCCGTGGCGGACCGAGTATAGTCCGCCCGCCCTGCGGCGGACCGGTTATAGTCTGCACCGCCCCACGGCGGACCGGGTATAGTCTGTTCGCCCCGTGGCGGACCGAGTATAGTCTGCCCCGCCCCGCGGCGGACTGAGTATCGTCTGCACCGCTCCGTGGCGGACCGAGTATAGTCCACCCGCCCTGCGGCGGACCGGGTATAGTCTGCACCGCCCCGCGGCGGATCGAGTATAGTCTGCACCGCCCCGCGGCGGACCGAGTATACGGTCGCACACCTTCGCCAGAATGACCACAAGACAATCGCCGTCACACACCAGGGCCTGCGAGGGGGGGAGGGGCAGTGGCGCAGCAAGGTCGTCACCACCCTTCTTTTCAAGAACTGAAGTTATTTAAATAATCAAAAAATTAGACACGTCTCGCTCGGGTACAAACTGCAGGGACAGTCTTACGTGGAGAGAAACGCTCCCTCTCTTCCTCTTCACTAAATTAAAAAAGTTCCAATGCACACTATCTTGCCTTTTGAGGTTAGTTAATTTATTGATGATTGAACTATTTTTAATAATATTTATTGAAATTTTGTGCGCTGAGCTAATTTTTAATAATTATTTTGTTTATTTCGTCACCCTCCCCTGCAATCCCCTGCCACACCTCCGGCACGGCACCATAGGAATTGGGTTGATGAGAGGGTTGGAGGAAGGATAATGGGGTTGAGTCTGGAGATTTATTTTTTAATTGGGTGAAAAGTCCAAGTCTATTGCTAATAAAATTCACAAGAAACATTACAAGCGAAGCAGTGGCGTAGCGTGCCATCTCGGCGCCTGGGGCGGGAGACCCATTTTGCCGCCCCCATTCTATAGGTGCTTAATAAAATTAAATTTTACATGCAATGAGGTACCTTCTATTGAAGTTAAAATAGGATGAGCGGTTTTACAAGCGGATTCTACGGGCCTTATGAGCAGCGAAGTCAGAAATAACTTTGTCAAAATCAATATTAGCAGCCAATTCTTGTTCAATCGACAATATAGCCAAGTTTGATAGTCTAGCGGAGCTCATAGTAGATCTGAGGTAATTTTTTATTAACTTCAACCTCGAAAAACTTCTCTCACACTTGCAACACTAATCGCCAAAGTCAAATATATACGAATCAAGATGACTATATTTGGAACCGAAATTCCGAGATTCAGTTTTTGAATGAACTGGAGGAGCTCCAGTGGTCCTTTACCACTTATTTCTTCCTCTGATTCAGAACAGGCAACAACAACAAACTGCTGAGTGCGAAAGAGAGGCATCGACACGGGCCGACGCGTGAAACAAAAGATTTTGTATGAGTAATTAACATAATAAGGAGTGCCGCTCAACTCGGCTGCGCGCGGCGGGCGGCGCGGCGTGATGCGATGTTGCCGTTCGTATGTAAACAAACAAACGTTATAAAGAGCTCTGTCAGTGATTTCGCAGTTTTTCTTTTAAATAAATATTAAAAAATAGTTGGTGCGCAAAATTGTAGATAAAAATGGAACATTATAGTGTGTCTGACACATGTAATGAATGAATCATAGATCAGATCTCAACCCGCTTCACCGGCGACCCGCCCCCGCGGGCTGCCGCCCGGGGCGGGCCGCCCCCTCCGCCCCACCCACGCTACGCCACTGAAGCGAAGTTATGATCAAGTTAACAATTATGGGAACAGTAAAATTTACAGTCTTTTTTTTTATTGTGGGGTTTGCAAAGTTTTACATTATTAGGCAATGGGGAAAAGGATTAGGAAAGGATGGGGGGATGTTGGAAAAAATTATTTGCCCTCGGGCCCCTTAGATGCTCTCGACGGTCCTTCATCACACAAGGCACTTATCGAGACCGCAAAAAACGTAAGCACGCAAAAAACACTCCTAAACATCTGTTGAAACGATCAGGTTCCTGACGTTGCGGACAAGGAAAATTTACAACAATTACGGGCACTTCATAATTTTCATGAGCATGACAACAACCACGAAGCCAAGAAGTCGTTTGCATCTTTCAGCCAAGAAAGCCTAAGATCTACCCGTTTGTAAATTATGGAAGATTAAAATAAAACACAACGCGAGCATCGGTTATCTTTTAACTTCTTGCATTTTGGCTCGTGTTTCCAACTTCCATATTCGACAATAAGTGTTCGGAAAAAACTTTTTTAAAAATTCAGACATTTTGTGTTTAGATGGCTGCGGTCATCTTTTTAACAGAAGAATTAAGTTTCTTTTTCTTCAGTTTTTAAACTAACGCACAGTGAACGATAATGACGCTTCCAATAAAAGTACTAAAAATTGTACTCGTTTCATGTTTATAAAACTAAAATTGTTTTTTTTGTAAATGGAACTGACATAATCATATAAAATTACAGTTATCTGTAAATTTGTACATTCAAATGAAACAAATGTATTGCTAAAATTAAAAACAACAAAAAAACAGGGTTTGCAGTAATAATGCCTTTGAATACTTGCCTGGGCATGTGTATTGTCCCAGTATCTACATTAGTTAAAAGTTATTGGTAAACCATTTCTTGGATAGCCCTCCCAATATTAACTGAGCACATTTATAAGCATAATAAAACAAAATAAAGTCTAATAGTTGAATATTTGATTATTTTTTCAATGGTTAAAAATATTATGCATCTATAAAATAATCAAAAACTTAAATTATGCACCAATTTTGGCAAGCTTAGCAAGAAATATTAAGTATTGATGCTAAAAACATATTTCGTACATGAAAAACTAACCAAAGCTAATTTTAGTTCAAATTTACAGTTTTTAGTCTTGGTAGTATTACAAACTATTTCTTGGCAACTGGTTTCCAAAGGAATCTTTTTAAAACGTACAATCAAGTTGTAGGGCTGATGACTTCTTGCGACCTGCGTGTTTCATTGAGAGTTTGCATCCTTGCGCTCTTGCAGACTTTACGAACACACCCTAGATCTGACATGATTTTTAATCAATGAAATTAGGGTAAAGTAATGTTGAGCAAACGAGCCGTTGCTGACTGGTAAATCAGTGGGATTCACATACTTAAGGACTCGGGACTACTGCTATTCAACTATTATGACGACAGCCGTTTAAGTCTCATTGCAAAATTTTACTGTCAAATAAGTGCAACAGTTAAAATGTCAGCCATGTATCTACAATTGAAACTTTTTGTTTTATTAATTGTGTCGTGGTCAATTAGTCAATTACTTAAGTTTTTAAATTACCTTTTCTTGGCTACCATAAAAGATTTATTGTTAACTACGATGCACTTAACATTTTTGACCTGGCAACCTATACTCTTCTCCCCAATACTAAGAACCAGGATCGCTCAGTAGACAAACTGCAAGGCATATAACACACATTAAATAGCATATATGTATATACAAAACAATAACCTTTCACAATGATTATAGGTACTTATGGAGTTCCATATATTAATTCTGGTTCTGGAACAAAAAATAAATTAAAATACGTCATAGTTTTTTTTGCAAAATATGGGCCTTTTTTCTTAGATTTGAAATCCCCACGTTGCACCAAATTATTAGATACTGTGACTACAAATGTTTGTTAAGGAAGAAATACAATAGCCCGTCACCTCCGTCCATTGATCAGGTGACCTGCAGACAACTGGTTGTCCTGAAAAATTCTATCCCTCAAAATCTCTGCAAGCTCTAACTTTTGACGGACAGACGAATGGATTATAATTACGGTTTTGGTCAAGGCAGTCAACTGTTAACAAAACACAGGACTGTGGTGCTTGTACAGGTCGTTCAGATGTTTTGTATAGTAGTAACATTCCGGTTCTTAAAACTCATGTGGAAACCATTTAATTACAACTCTGAATTTTTTTCAGCAACGCTAAACGCACAAAAACACGACATAAATAGCAAACTACAGTCACATGAATGTCCGAGAGGAAAACATGTATTGTTCGCAGTATGTACTCATTTGGGACAATATTCTGCAGGGCGGATGATGTCGAGTTGTAAATCACTTGGCTAGAAGCGTGGCGTTGACGGGCGGAATGACGGAGCCATCAGGCTATTGTAATTGTGCCCTTATGCAACCATGCTAGCGACTCGTCCTTTCTCGAAAGGCTGCATCAGTAATCATGCTACAAGGAACCTGGCAACTGTTCGGAAAGTCAACAAAAAAATAGGCCTAACATCCTTTATGATACACTTTTCCAGGATCTTTAAGGCTAAAGGTCCTATAAGGAGGTATTGGGAAACAACAAATATCTCCCATTTACATGTATTTATTGTTTGTGTTTGTTATATATTTCAGCACAATGTTTCCTTTGTGATTTGTTGTGTCTGTACACACTGAGCGTCAACTACTTAATAAATAATCACAAATTTCTGTGTGTGTAATATGTACTACTTTTTTTTCCTTTAAACTATCAAGTTGGTTCATCTTTAATTAAATGTTCTTTGGGAACACTAATTGGAATCTACTTTCTATATCCCTCCGTCAAATGATTAAAAAATTCTTTGGCCCTTTTTGTTTCAACGTACAATACCTTTGAATGGATTCAACACGTGCCTACTAAGGAAGTTATGAATATTGTAAGTCCTTCAATCCTTACTTTTTTTTTCACATGTCAAACCTAAATATAAACAAAAACTTCTGTCAAAATTTTGTTTTGATATGACCAACCCTTACCGGGAAGGTCACTGTTAATCAGTGGTGTCACAAAATAAGTGAAGTGTCAGCTTGGAAGTAATTTGTTCAGCATTATGGCAGTATTTGTTCATAAAAAAAATGTATAGATCCTACATAAAAAATAAAATGTAGGGATGAAATTTCTAAATAAGTTTATATCAGAGAGAGACACACACACACAACGAACAACCCATAACACACACAACAAACAAAACAACACACAACAAAAAACACAACACACAAAAAACAAAACCATATACAGCAACACAACACACACAACAAACACAACACCTACACACAAAACAAATAACACACAAAACAAACACAACATACAAAACAAAAAAAACAGCACACACAAAACACAACACAAACACACAAAGCAAGATCTAATGATAGTTTTGGGGTCTACAGGGCCACAAAACTAGTCAAATTTCCATAATTCACAATGACTATAATTGGTAGAGACAAGATTTTATGGTTTTATTTTTATAAATGCTGTTTTGATATACTTACTCAACCAAAATAGTGGTAAAATGTATATGCTGCATTTTTACAGTAAAATAAATTGGTCTAAAACAAATACATACAGAACAACAAAAATAAAATTGTGAGCACTAATGGTTTAAAAGTGATTCAGTAAGAGATGCACAATAAAACATAAAATTCATTTCTCTAATCCATGCACTTTGGTACATCTTTTTGTCCATAAATGATATTCCCTGAATTTCAAACATTAAAAGTTTTTTTTAATGATTTCAGTTAAGTTTTAATTAAATTCTACTTAATTCCAGGATATAACTTGCATGTTGTTGCTACATGGTGTATTAACTTGCATTCCGGTGTTATGCAGTGTCTGACATGCTTTTCAGTGTTATTTAGGTTTCATCGGAATTCACCACATAATCATGTCCCTAGAAATTGGTACTCTTTCTTTGAAACCTGCCTAATATGTTACTTTTAACACTATAACTACCAAGGGGGTCATTTTGACCCCTTACGATATTTTTAAATGATGCCAAATCTATATATCTGATTCAAATTAACAGACCTTTCGTGAATTTTCAGGGTTGGGAAAAAAACAGTTTTTTTTTAAAAATTAAAAAACATGTTTTTTATTGTTTTAAACTGTTTTTTTTTTGTTTTAAACAGTTTGTCATGTTTTAAAGAGTTTTTTTAAGTTTAAACTTTTTTTTTGTTTTTAATATTAATTTTAATCAAAACCACCACAATATATTTTGCACATATGGTTTCAGCAGAAGTCCCATCAGGTGTAAGGTATATTGCTACACATTTTTCAATATGGAATTCCCTGGCATTTCCCGGTTTTCCCTGACTGTAGCCATTCCGGATATTATTAAGTACAAGGCAAAAAGTTCACCTTTCAAGGAGTACTTATTCAGTCCCGACTTTATGTAAGCTTTTGGACATACACCATTGCTAAGCACAAGTATGTCTGTAGAAGAAAACTACAAAAAAACACAAATGACAAAAAAACAAATGGAGCAAAAAATTGCTGTTGTCAGGATATAAACACCACACAATACTCCATGACAGGAATATGTTCAGCGAAACAAAGAAAAATGGACTAACAGAAAGAAAAAAACCTCACAAATGATGACAGCACAAAAATACTGAAATCAAAACATTCAGCACAACAGTTGAAACGAGACAAAAACACAGCAAAACGAAAATACGAAACAAATACAATAGTTTTTCAAAAAAGAACGAAAAAAAAACCCACAAATGATGACAGCACAAAAATATTGAACCCAAAATAATTCAGCACAACAGTCAAAATGAGACAAAAACACGAAAAAACGAAAAGACGAAACAAACATGACAGTTTTCTAAAACAGAAACAAGCGACGTTTCGGGAACTGCAATCTGCTCCCATCCTAAAGCAGAGACGCACATGGTACGAAAACACAGGTGTGACCAAATTCCTGTTGTGGAGTATTGTGTGGTGTTTATATCCTGACAACAGCAATTTTTTGCTTTATTTGTGTTTTTGTCATTTGTGTTTTTTGTAGTTTTCTTCTACAGACATACTTGTGCTTAGCAATGGCGTAAGTTATGTCCAAAAGCTTACATCAAGTCATGCACTCCCATTGCACAAATCTTTCAAAGATAATACTTATTCAGCCCTGTAACACTAAAAGAGATTAAACCTCTAGTATGGTGGATGGCTTTGGAGAAAAGTACTCATCATGCAACTCTGCACCTGGCACATCAGTTACACAGTGCAGTAGCTTTGTCAGCTGGTATTGAACGTCTTTTCTCCACATTCGGGTTTGTGCATAGTACTGTAAGGAACCGGCTAGGAACAGAGAAGGCTGCCAAACTTGTAACTGTTTTCCGTGCACTTAACTAACAAAAACAAATTTTAATTAGGTTAGATGAACTTAGTGGAACTGGCACCCTAAAATGTATGACTGGTTTGACCCCAAGCAGTGCTGGTATTTTATGTTTAAGTGAGGAAAGTGTTTCACTTCAAAACTTCTCATCCTAGTCTGGATATTTATCACAATTGGTGACTAACAATGAGACAGTGATGCTTGCGATGAAAATGTCAATAAGCAGTTTTCGTAAGAAATAAAACTTTTTTTAAAATACATATAAAAAAACATGTTTAGAACAGAATGTTTTAAACATTGTGTTTTAAACTTGTTTTATTCAGAGTGTATTGTTTTAAACAATTTTGAACATATTGTTTTAAACATTTTGTTTTAAACGTGCCAACCCTGTGACTTTTCCTAAAATTATGTTGTTAACAATTTTTGAACATCGATTTACTCAGGTTTTATGCAGAAACTATTTAATTACAATATTTTTGTCCAATTTTACCTAGAACAACCGACAGGGGTCAAACTGACCTCTGCAGAAAAGTATTCAGTTCATGATTAATAAATGCCACAGAAGTATATATTAGTAAATAAGTATTTTGAGTAATGTCTTATTAAGAAAAAATACTCCTTTTATGGATGAATAATGTGTCCAAAGGATATTTGGTGTGGAATATCTGCGAAGGAAACAATTGCTCTCTCAGTACATGGTCATGCAGCGTCATTCCGTAGGGCCTGTGATAATGTTATCTGACTCCGCCTTTCCACTCACTAGTGAGACATATCAAAACAAAGATAATTATAATATCGTCTTACAGTGTGTTGCGGTTTTCTGACATTACAAAGCAATTAGTTATCTTCCTCTATCTACAGTTTCTGTGTTACTAGTTACTAGTTTGCATCCTTGCGCTCTTGCAGACTTTACGAACACACCCTAGATCTGACATGATTTTTAATCAATGAAATTAGGGTAAAGTAATGTTGAGCAAACGAGCCGTTGCTGACTGGTAAATCAGTGGGATTCACATACTTAAGGACTCGGGACTACTGCTATTCAACTATTATGACGACAGCCGTTTAAGTCTCATTGCAAAATTTTACTGTCAAATAAGTGCAACAGTTAAAATGTCAGCCATGTATCTACAATTGAAACTTTTTGTTTTATTAATTGTGTCGTGGTCAATTAGTCAATTACTTAAGTTTTTAAATTACCTTTTCTTAGCTACCATAAAAGATTTATTGTTAACTACGATGCACTTAACATTTTTGACCTGGCAACCTATACTCTTCTCCCCAATACTAAGAACCAGGATCGCTCAGTAGACAAACTGCAAGGCATATAACACACATTAAATAGCATATATGTATATACAAAACAATAACCTTTCACAATGATTATAGGTACTTATGGAGTTCCATATATTAATTCTGGTTCTGGAACAAAAAATAAATTAAAATACGTCATAGTTTTTTTTGCAAAATATGGGCCTTTTTTCTTAGATTTGAAATCCCCACGTTGCACCAAATTATTAGATACTGTGACTACAAATGTTTGTTAAGGAAGAAATACAATAGCCCGTCACCTCCGTCCATTGATCAGGTGACCTGCAGACAACTGGTTCTCCTGAAAAATTCTATCCCTCAAAATCTCTGCAAGCTCTAACTTTTGACGGACAGACGAATGGATTATAACTACGGTTTTGGTCAAGGCAGTCAACTGTTAACAAAACACAGGACTGTGGTGCTTGTACAGGTCGTTCAGATGTTTTGTATAGTAGTAACATTCCGGTTCTTAAAACTCATGTGGAAACCATTTAATTACAACTCTGAATTTTTTTCAGCAACGCTAAACGCACAAAAACACGACATAAATAGCAAACTACAGTCACATGAATGTCCGAGAGGAAAACATGTATTGTTCGCAGTATGTACTCATTTGGGACAATATTCTGCAGGGCGGATGATGTCGAGTTGTAAATCACTTGGCTAGAAGCGTGGCGTTGACGGGCGGAATGACGGAGCCATCAGGCTATTGTAATTGTGCCCTTATGCAACCATGCTAGCGACTCGTCCTTTCTCGAAAGGCTGCATCAGTAATCATGCTACAAGGAACCTGGCAACTGTTCGGAAAGTCAACAAAAAAATAGGCCTAACATCCTTTATGATACACTTTTCCAGGATCTTTAAGGCTAAAGGTCCTATAAGGAGGTATTGGGAAACAACAAATATCTCCCATTTACATGTATTTATTGTTTGTGTTTGTTATATATTTCAGCACAATGTTTCCTTTGTGATTTGTTGTGTCTGTACACACTGAGCGTCAACTACTTAATAAATAATCACAAATTTCTGTGTGTGTAATATGTACTACTTTTTTTTCCTTTAAACTATCAAGTTGGTTCATCTTTAATTAAATGTTCTTTGGGAACACTAATTGGAATCTACTTTCTATATCCCTCCGTCAAATGATTAAAAAATTCTTTGGCCCTTTTTGTTTCAACGTACAATACCTTTGAATGGATTCAACACGTGCCTACTAAGGAAGTTATGAATATTGTAAGTCCTTCAATCCTTACTTTTTTTTTCACATGTCAAACCTAAATATAAACAAAAACTTCTGTCAAAATTTTGTTTTGATATGACCAACCCTTACCGGGAAGGTCACTGTTAATCAGTGGTGTCACAAAATAAGTGAAGTGTCAGCTTGGAAGTAATTTGTTCAGCATTATGGCAGTATTTGTTCATAAAAAAAATGTATAGATCCTACATAAAAAATAAAATGTAGGGATGAAATTTCTAAATAAGTTTATATCAGAGAGAGACACACACACACAACGAACAACCCATAACACACACAACAAACAAAACAACACACAACAAAAAACACAACACACAAAAAACAAAACCATATACAGCAACACAACACACACAACAAACACAACACCTACACACAAAACAAATAACACACTGACGTCGTCCGGGCCTGCGGCCCCTTTGAGCCCGATATGACACCGCCCAACCACCGTTTCAGTTCAAACCTCCCGCTCGTGCGTGCGTGTGTGCGTGTGTTTCCAGCCCGGCAAGAGGGCGCCTAGCTGCAGTGCGCCGCACCCCTAATTTGCTACGTTTTAATATTATTTGTAAACCCTTTTTTGTTTTTATTCATCTTTTCCCCAGTGTTGTGCAATTTACTTGTGTTTTCTTTAATTTAAATATGTTACTTGAAATAACCACAGACGTTGCCCGGGCGGACCCGAACAGGCACGGACTTGGACAAGGGTAGGAATGTTTTTATATAAATTATCATTAATTAAGTAGATATTAACAAACTTTAAACTGTCAGTAATTTTTATATATTTTTTAATGTTGATCTGTAATTTGCTTAACTTTCGCCGGGGCACGGAATCGTAGGATATAGTAACGGTAATTGTGTTGGCGCGAAGGGCGCCATGTTGCCACCTGCGAGCGATGAGCTCAGCCCAGTCCATCTTCATCACTGACCGAGAGCAGACGCGCCAGCACCCCGGGGACCTCAACCATTGTTCATCACTGACCAAGTAATTTCTGTATCGTTAATTCTTTCTAAATCGCTTTCGTTCGTCATCCTCGGGGCAGCTCTCGGTCAGCGGGCTGTTTAATTAATTA
Source organism: Bacillus rossius redtenbacheri (assembly GCF_032445375.1). Classification (NCBI taxonomy): domain Eukaryota; kingdom Metazoa; phylum Arthropoda; class Insecta; order Phasmatodea; family Bacillidae; genus Bacillus; species Bacillus rossius. The sequence goes on along the minus strand of NC_086344.1, from coordinate 17,349,682 downwards.
ATTGTCTCAGTCGAGTTTTCAGCAATCGTGTAATAAGTAAATTTTGTAGCATGGCCACGTGTGTGGACCATGCCTTCACCTAAGTCGATTCGTGCCTCAGGCTTTTTCTACCGTGTAACGTGTAACGGACGTGGAGATAACGTGTTAGTGAAATTAAATCTGGGAATAAAATATAAACTGAGTATTTTATTTAACCACGTGGTGAGTGACTTAGCCTAGGAGTGTGGCGTGCCCGACGCCTAGAGCGGGCCAGGTCTGGAAAGGTAGGATAGAAAGGGCTGGTAACTCGTCCCCACTTGGGCTACGTAACGCCCTGAGAGTGAGACTCCGCCGGGTCCACGTGCCCTTCCACGTGGTGGCGCCCATATTTAACATCTTAAAATCACCGGTAACGCGCGAGCAGCCCTCAATTGGCGCCCAAGAGCGTGGGGCGAGTTATATCTTCCGCGAAAACCAGACCTGTACGAGCGTGTGAGATAGGCGGTTGTTACGCGGAGCGCGCGGAACTAAAGTTCGCGCCAGAACTATTGTTCGCGCGGAGCGCATAGCGGGACTCTGGCGCGCCGGCCACGTGATCAGCCGAGCGCACGCTTCCAGGAATCCGCACACAAACAACGGACTCCGAGCGCAGTAAGTAACACAGTGCTGATGTGTTCGTGAGGACGGTTCGCGTGTAGAGTACCACGTGCGTAGACATGCATCCGTATCCGGACGAGTGTATCGGGTGTTATTTCCCCTGCCCGAGTTGGGACTTATATGGCAGGACCGCCGCCGGATATGAGTGTGGCTACTGCACGGAGTACCGCGTACACGGCGTGACGAAGTGTGGAGCTAGGTCGTGTCCTGGAGATAGTAGCGAGGGATTCCGCTGCCAGGAATGTACCGGCCTGTGGCATCGTGGCTGTATCGGCGAACGTGAATGGACCATGCTGCGCAAGTTTTTTGCCTTTACGTGCACACGATGTACCGCCTGCCCAGTCACCCAGGCGCAGTACGAGGCAGAGACGCCGGAAGATTCTCCACGACACGCCTCGACGCTTCCCGAAACGCCGACGCCGCTCACGCCGACACCACTCACGCCGGAAAAGACGCCGCTCACGCCGAAGCCAACCACGCCGAAAAAGATTCTGCTCGACTCGCCGACGCCGCCCGTGCCAAGGACGCCGCCCGTTGCCGGAACGTCACCGCAGCACCAAGCCGACTCCTCACGCACGACGCCGACACCAGCACCACGAAGGTACGTCCTGACGTCACCCGCACCGCCACGTGTTACGTTACCGACGCCTACCGCTCTGACAAAGACGCCCGTCGTCCTGACGCCCGTCGTCCCGACGCCGACGCCCGTCGTCACGACGCCGACGCCCGCCGTGCCGACGCTCATCGACTTGACGGCTCCCGACACAAGTCCGATTCCGCCGCCGTCTGCCACACTGCGTTTGGTCGACCCGACGCCACTTATCCCGACTCCGACAATTCCGCTACCGCCACCTCCTGTCCTGGAGCCGCCAACCCCGGCACCTCTCGTCGACCTGACGTCTCCCGACGCTGGTCCTAGCGCATCCTCGCCAGCAAGACCTCGTTTCGCCGACCTGACGCCACTCATCCCGACTATGATGACGCTTGACTCGCCGAAGCCAACCGAGCGACGCACGACGACGACCGTCCCGCCGCAGTCTGCGACGCCGTCCAGCACCCGCCTCGTGTCGGAGACACCTCCCGACGCCGGAATGACCTCGCCACCGCACCGAACCGCCGTCCCGACGCCACCAAGGTCATTTCCGGCGAAACCCGCCTCGTCTCCGCCACACGACTCGCCACGGACGCCACCAGACTCGACGCCGACGCTTCGTGTCACCATGTCGCCACCACCTGGCTTCGACGTCATCATGCCGTCGTCACCGCCACCAGAGTGCGCAGTCGCAAACAGGACGCTTTGCGACACGATGTCCAGGGCCCTGACGCCGAGACGCCTGAGCGCCGCCCCGCCGCCTGGGTTCGCTCCTCTGTGCCCACCCGGATTTGCCCCGCTGTGCCCGCCTGGCTTCGAAGCACAGCCGGTTGTACCTGCCCGAGTGAGACAGACGCGCGCGACGCCGACGCTGACGCCGCCTACATGCCCACCTGACGCGACGCCAGGAACGACCGAGACGCCACGACGCCCGATTCCGACGCCGATCGCCGCAGTACCGGAACACCGGTCAAGTGCCCTGCCGCCCGAGACGCCACCAAAATGTCGCAAGTTGGCAACATTGGGACGCCGCACCGTGAAGAGTCGCCTGAGCTCCCTGCGTCCGCCTGTCGCGATGCAGGTCGACGCCACGACGCCTGGACGCCCGACCGTCCCACCACCGAACGTGACCATCACCCGGACTTCGACACCTGTCACCCGTCTGTCACGACGGGCAGCGAAGCGCCCGCCTGTCAGCAAGGCTGAGCCGGGCCGTGCCGAGCGCCGCCCGCGCTTGCTGCCCGCCTGCCACGAGCCGCCTGACCTTGGTCGCCGCCGCCCCTGCCGGCCGGCGCCCTGGCCACCACCGCGCTGTCGCACGCAGCAGCCGCAGCAGCCGCAGCAGCCGCCGCAGCCACAGCTGACGCAGATTTGGGGCTCGGGACAACTGGTGGGTCTCCACCCACAAGGTTAGTCAGCCAGCGCCCATTCTGTCCGTGTGTATCGTCCCCCATAGTGTAAATATTGTTCAACTGTCATTTTGAAAACATTGCTCGTCCGTCCGTCATGTCAACATTGCCACCTGCCCGCAAAAACGTAAACATCAACATTGCCACGTGGGAGTGCGCGACGTAAACAGTACAGGCAACGCCCCCCATCCATCTGTCAAACGGCGCTGTCATATCGGCCTACTTTCGGAGGGGGCAATTGACGTCGTCCGGGCCTGCGGCCCCTTTGAGCCCGATATGACACCGCCCAACCACCGTTTCAGTTCAAACCTCCCGCTCGTGCGTGCGTGTGTGTGTTTCCAGCCCGGCAAGAGGGCGCCTAGCTGCAGTGCGCCGCACCCCTAATTTGCTACGTTTTAATATTATTTGTAAACCCTTTTTTGTTTTTATTCATCTTTTCCCCAGTGTTGTGCAATTTACTTGTGTTTTCTTTAATTTAAATATGTTACTTGAAATAACCACAGACGTTGCCCGGGCGGACCCGAACAGGCACGGACTTGGACGAGGGTAGGAATGTTTTTATATAAATTATCATTAATTAAGTAGATATTAACAAACTTTAAACTGTCAGTAATTTTTATATATTTTTTAATGTTGATCTGTAATTTGCTTAACTTTCGCCGGGGCACGGAATCGTAGGATATAGTAACGGTAATTGTGTTGGCGCGAAGGGCGCCATGTTGCCACCTGCGAGCGATGAGCTCAGCCCAGTCCATCTTCCATCACTGACCGAGAGCAGACGCGCCAGCACCCCGGGGACCTCAACCATTGTTCATCACTGACCAAGTAATTTCTGTATCGTTAATTCTTTCTAAATCGCTTTCGTTCGTCATCCTCGGGGCAGCTCTCGGTCAGCGGGCTGTTTAATTAATTAATTGTCTCAGTCGAGTTTTCAGCAATCGTGTAATAAGTAAATTTTGTAGCATGGCCACGTGTGTGGACCATGCCTTCACCTAAGTCGATTCGTGCCTCAGGCTTTTTCTACCGTGTAACGTGTAACGGACGTGGAGATAACGTGTTAGTGAAATTAAATCTGGGAATAAAATATAAACTGAGTATTTTATTTAACCACGTGGTGAGTGACTTAGCCTAGGAGTGTGGCGTGCCCGACGCCTAGAGCGGGCCAGGTCTGGAAAGGTAGGATAGAAAGGGCTGGTAACTCGTCCCCACTTGGGCTACGTAACGCCCTGAGAGAGAGACTCCGCCGGGTCCACGTGCCCTTCCACGTGGTGGCGCCCATATTTAACATCTTAAAATCACCGGTAACGCGCGAGCAGCCCTCAACACAAAACAAACACAACATACAAAACAAAAACACAGCACACACAAAACACAACACAAACACACAAAGCAAGATCTAATGATAGTTTTGGTGTCTACAGGGCCACAAAACTAGTCAAATTTCCATAATTCACAATGACTATAATTGGTAGAGACAAGATTTTATGGTTTTATTTTTATAAATGCTGTTTTGATATACTTACTCAACCAAAATAGTGGTAAAATGTATATGCTGCATTTTTACAGTAAAATAAATTGGTCTAAAACAAATACATACAGAACAACAAAAATAAAATTGTGAGCACTAATGGTTTAAAAGTGATTCAGTAAGAGATGCACAATAAAACATAAAATTCATTTCTCTAATCCATGCACTTTGGTACATCTTTTTGTCCATAAATGATATTCCCTGAATTTCAAACATTAAAAGTTTTTTTTTAATGATTTCAGTTAAGTTTTAATTAAATTCTACTTAATTCCAGGATATAACTTGCATGTTGTTGCTACATGGTGTATTAATTTGCATTCCGGTGTTATGCAGTGTCTGACATGCTTTTCAGTGTTATTTAGGTTTCATCGGAATTCACCACATAATCATTTCCCTAGAAATTGGTACTCTTTCTTTGAAACCTGCCTAATATGTTACTTTTAAACAAATTCAACAACATACTGTGATAATAAAGAAAACTAAATGTATTTACAGTTTTAAATGGTTTTTTTCACATGATAGACTTTGCTTTACATCACAGTTAGCTGGGAGCAAGGTGCGATCTAGTGGCATGGACCCTTACTAAACTGTTGCTCTGCTAAACCACTCAATGGGCGACGTCTATTGCTGCAGAAGATTTAGCTTGTGGATGAATTTTATTTTTATATGCTTTTCGACATTAAAATTTCTTGTGGTTTTACAATTTAGCACTCACATGTCTATAAGAATACAATTAAAATGATGACCACAAACAAGTGTCTTAATAATTTTAGTTTACAATGATTTTTCAAACACTGAAAAAATTTATAAATTTATGCCTTCTTGTTTTTATTCATTATTAACGTTCACACAATTTTTGTAATGTTGGTGTGCATTATTTTTACGTTGCTATAATACTAACTGCCTTAACAATTTAAAAGGGTGCATGATGTCGACAATTACCTACGGCCAACCACAAAGCCAGTTTCTACCAAGCGCACAAAGCACACAATTGGCCACCTTGGAAACTGAATAAAAAAAATAAAATAAATGACAGATACTTTAGCACAATTTATTGAAAACAGCTGTGACAAAAGTAATTTACATTTGTACTGGCAACAAAAATTTTATAAAAAAAATGTTACCATAGCACCCAAAAATAATATGAACATATCCCCCCCCCCCCCCCCCACTAGTCTGTGTGAATTCAATAGTCATCGCAACACATAGCTGTCACATAACTAGTTGAAATATTTTAAGATTATAGCAGTTTTTCAATACATACGTTCATGTTAACATCATTAACATTGTATGCAATGATACTCCTGTGTGAACAAGCTTTGGCTTGCAAAGAAAACTTTAAAAAAGTTACTTATAACCCTTCACAAAAGTATGAAATACAGGTCAAAGTTACTACAAGCTTTTTGCAAGTTACAATAACTGAACCTCACAGTAAGAAGAATGTGTACCTTAACAGCAGGAAATCCAGAGCCAACTTAACACAAAATAGAGTAACTAAACTTCTGGAAAAGAATCCTACATATAATATGCAAAATCTACACAATACTTGTAATGAAACAGCAAAATTTCACAGTGCAAAAATAATAATCACGTCTGAATAAACAAAACTTAAGATTAATTTTTTTTTTTTACATGAAGACTTATTCCATTTCTCCAGTCTTCTCTCAACAACAAATTTCACTACAATATCATTATTTATTTTTAAACTAGTAAGGCTTTGACTGAGACAAGAAATCATAACAATTAAACCTAAAATATTTATTTATAAACTGTATTTAAATTACAATAATGTTTGAGCAAACCATTTGTAATATTGAAATCATAATGCATTAATCGTATGTTCACTACTATATAATAAACTTGATATAAAACATTTCCAGTTTTTTTTTTTTTTGCAATAAGCATTACTATAATATAAATTTATGCAACACTAATAAAGCAAATAAATACATCAAAATCTGTTCAAAACAAAAATATTTTAGCATTATAAAATTAAATATAAGGTATGAGGAACACAAATTATTGATGAGCCTGATTTCAAAGTTTGAACCACTTTCTTAGTTCCCCCAGTCACAAAGTCCTAACAGCACGGAATGTACGTCAGTAATCCCATCATGCTGATCCCATCTTATCATCATTCAACATTTGGATTCGGTGGTTACACACACACAGTATTTGCCCTGGCACTCCTGACCATATTTCAAAATTTCAACCCACAAGGATTATATTAACTTTCAAACATAAATTCATGTCTTTCGGAAAAACAGAGCAGCAATGCACGAATGTGTAAGGAATAGTAGTGAAATAAACAAAAACAGTAAAGTCTGTGAGTATATGAAAAATATTTGATGTTCGTGAATAATTTCATAATTGTTTTTCATGAATAAATTCACTTAAAAATTTAAAACTAAATGTTTTTTTTTATTATTATTTGTTACCTAAAAATAGGCCTAAACAACTTCAAAATCATTCACAAAAAAATATTTATTAAAAATAAAGTAACATGATTTATTGAGAAATTTAGATTTCTTTATTTTTCACACATTGTTTTTATATTTAACAAATAAGCAAAATTATGATGTAAAATAATTAATAATATAATATTTGATGTATACAACCAGAAAAAACAAAACATTTAAACATTTTTCAAAGTTAAAATTTACTGGTTTAGCAAATTACAATGCCAGATTTTTTTAAATTCTTTTTTTATTTAACACATCTGTTATTGTGTCAAGGATATGACTCCCTTTATTGGGTATTCTAGTGTATTTTGTTTTAATTTCTCTTAGACTACTGTAAAAAAAAAAAATCACATGTTAAAATTTGATATCAAAAAATATTCTTATAAGTGAATATTGTGTTAATTGATTCAAAATTAAATTCAAATAAAAAAAAATTATTCACAGAAGCTTAAAAAAAACAGCTCTTAAAATCACAATGACTAGCAAGCAGAACTAAGAGAAAACTACCACATATGTCTAGGCAGCAATGAGAGGCCAAGTTAAACACATACACATTTAATAAATAATTAACACAAAGAGAAATAGTTCCGCAAGTTCAAAATACCCAGGCATGATAATTATACCCAATTTTTTTAGTTAATAATTTTTTTCCCTGCTGTAATATTTATCTAGGAAACTCATCCAAATGACTGGCCTGAAAGACTAAATAAAAGCTTCCCCAACTCACCGAAGAGGTTGAAGGTTCCGTATTATATTTATAACTCAGGGCCGTCGATATGGAAGGAGGGGGGAACAAAATCCCTGGTTTCAAAAAAAAAAGTTTAATGCGTACCCTGTTAGAATGAAAATTACAAGTCTATTTTTTAAAGAATTCGTAGGAAACCTTGCAAGATACCTGAGGTACCTGCAGATCACGTTAAGTTATGGCCACAGTTAACATTTACAAACTTAAGATTTCTGATTTGTGACACAATAGCTCTCCGAATACGGCAAATGGTACGAGTAATTTAATGAATTCGATGCTGCCATATGTAGGGGACCAAAGTTTACAAAGTCAAAGGGAAATTTTATAGTAATAGCTGTTAAGTAAATTTTAAAAAGATTGGCAATACCTTAAGAAAATTCCTTCTTGACAATCAGGTCTAAAGCCAGGGTTTAGTATTTTTCCAAACCTTTTTTGCTTATCGGAGCCGTTTCTAAGTTTAATATTACCATCTGATACTCAAATGTTTCGATAGTCTATGTAGCGAACTGTGTGTGATGGTGTTAGGCCACATTTACGATTTCAGCAGCGAATTCTAACGAATGTTGCGGAACGAACGTGTGTGATTTGTGTCGAGAAATATACTTGAAAATATAATTTGTGTATATTTATTATGCTTGGCATTGAAAAGCTAGACAAATGGCCATGTGGCTTTTCTAATACACTATAAGTACATAGTTTGTGATATGAATTCATTCCTTGAAGTTATTTTATTATAAAGGGAGTATGATTAAATAAGTTCTGTAATTGATGTTATAATGTTTTAAAATTTGAGGTTTATTTCTTTTGATGCCATGTTAATTAATCCTTCTAAACTGGTACATAGGAAAATACCCATTTTTATTATAAAACAAAACAAAAAAAAATTTCATTAAAAAAAGTACCGAATGTGTTAAAACAGTCCAATAAATACCCGATCATATTATTTTACTAACAATTTTGCTCATTACTAAGGACTGATGTTACACATCACTGATGAGCACTGAAAAACTCCCTCACCTTTTTTAACTGTGAGGTTTTAGATGATGTAAATTAAACAATAGAAAAGAGGCCCGAAAAAATTATTCACCCCCTTGGTTTTACTCAAAGGCCCTGAAAACAAACTAAACTAAATTGTAGTCACTAGAAAGGGATTTATCTGTAAGTAGTTGATGAGTCACATGTATTACTGAAGAATATTTAAACGGATCCCTAGTCCACAATCTTTGACTTCAGGACGTGTTTAAATGCCCTGCTGGAACAAAATATATTATTTTCATGAAAAAAATCTGCAATGCAGGTTTTAGCTAAATATTTAATACATCTTACATATATCGGCTGAATGTTTTTGACATCTCTTTCCAGTCGCTAAGTTTTACCCATAGAAGAGTGTATGTCCTCTCCCCCCTAAACATTTACAAGTTAAGGGTTAAGAGCATACATATTCCACACAAAAGAGAGGTATGAAAACCAGGTCAGTTACTACGTTAGCACTGTTTTCAAGCTGATGATCCGTATAGCAAGTTATAATTGAACCTGTAGATATTAACATAAGGAAAACGCACGTAAAAATTTTGAGTGTTTGGTGTTCCCAAATTTTTTCTCTTTTTTAAAAGAAAAATTTTTTTCAATCAAAAAAATTGCCATGTTAAGGGCCAATTTCATCACTGATAAGATAAACCTCAGGTAACTACGCTTTGCTCAAAGTAACCCTATAGCTTTAAGGTTTTCATTCCACTAGACATTTTTCATTTGCCACAAATATCACGTACTTAAACCAGTCTTAACTTTAGTAATGTTCATTAGAAACACAACACGATGGTGGCAATTCGTTTTTGCTCATATTGGGGTAAACTTTCTTAAACCTTCATTATATTATTTGCAATTAATTACTTATTTACTTATACACTAAGTTTTTAGACTTATATTAAATTTATTGCTTGACAATATTTTACGAGTAAAATGAGAAACTTTGAAAAAGGAATTGTGTATCCTCAATTTACGTATTTTATGTAATAATTTTCCATAGTAAAAAAAAAGCAAGAATTTTCTATTTTGTTCTAACAATTGCAATTGGCTACATTTTATTTCTTTAGCAAATTATACAAATAAAAGTACTTCAATAACAATATATGTAATTTTTTTTAAGTTAGGTTATTTGAGTGTGACAAAATCATGTATGTACCTTCTTAGGTATGAAAATGTATTTGTGATGAGTTTAAATGTTTGTGGAAAAATTGAGAGATTGAAACAGTAATGTGTGATGTATACTTCTATCATTTAACCAATCTTTGAGATTTTTTGTTTAGATTAAATTGTAAAATCATATTTTTAGTTGAATATGTAGCTCTTTATTCGTAGTATTAAAAAGACATAGGAGATTTAAGGAAAAAAAACTCAAGAACTACCAGCAACTTGTATTTATCAGTGTGGAACATTTAGAAAGGGTTTGTTAATACTGATAGCTGATAGGTCTTTACTGACAAATTAGTACCACAATATAGTTTACTCATGAAATATATTATCATGTAGCAAGAGTTTAATGAAAAATGTTAAGTGATAGCAAAATTTAAAAATGGTAGGTCTACATGGGTTGTGTTTGTTTCAAACAAAAAGGGAATAAAGATAGCCATGTATACAAATGTTAAAATGGTTATATATGCCATTTAACACAACAGATAACTAATGTATTTAAATATGAATTAGGATATGAACTTATTTATTTTATAACAACCACATTTAAGTAGATTATGTGAAAATATTACAAAGTAAAAATAATAGAGATGTACATTTGTTTGATGAATACACAAGCTGAAGTTTACTTTTCTTTAGCAAATTCCTGTTCAGTAAAAATACTCATTGAAATTGTCATTTTATAATAATCATAATTTCATCTTCATCTTGCTTAAAATTTGGGGTTATTTTTTATTTATGTGTTATGTCTATTGTTTCATCATCAAATATCAACTGATACAATTATACAGCTATTCTGCTGTCCAATTAACTTTGGGTAAGAAGTTAAATGCCCAAAATTGGGCAGGTAAAAAATGCTGGGTATTCATCTTGAAATCAAGTTACTTCAGTGAAATGCAAATTGTTAGTAAAAATCCTTAAGGGTTCTTAAACTTATCTTAAAATCTTAATGGTGGTGAAATTGGCCTAAGACAGTAATTAACTTAATTTTTGTTACCCACGACACCATATATGAAGTATAAAAGTGATCTGAGAACCATTGATATACATATTATAGGCTGACGAAAAAAAGCTTCCAAATTCCACATCTTTTCATTATTGAATTAATGTCACAAAGGAACACATAAGGTCTCTGTTACATATTCCGATCACAGTTATTTCTCATTCAAACTAAACATGTTTTGCAAGTTACTTCAGAACGACACATCTTCTATGCTTGCTGGTTTAATGACAGCAAACCGTAGCTAAAAAAGATTGCAAAACGTGGGTCATGCAGCTGCAAAGAAATCAACAGGTAAATAAAATATATGAAATTCTGTAATTTTTTTTGTAAGAGAATACCAAAACATGAGAAGATTTTATGGTTTTATTCCTAGAACAATTTTGTTTTTATAAGAGGAGTATTCGGTGTTGTTTTTATTTTTAGGTATATTAAAAAGAGTGTAATATTCAACAAATATGAAAATAAAATATAACTTTATTCATTAAAAAGAATGTAATATTCAACAAATAGGGAAATAAAATATTTCTTAATACTAATTTTACCAAAATAGTCTCAATTAGATTTACACCTCATGCACTTATACTGTAAAATAATTAATAATTATTAAAAAGTATTTCTAGAGCCAAACTACTGAGAATAAAATTAATCTGAAATTTTTGTGTGTTTGAAAAATGTGCCATCATTAATGTAAAAATGTGTTACTAATGTAAGAAATGCAAGATCAAACAAAATAATATAAATTTTTTTCCAATCCATTTTGTTCATACATTTTAGTAAAAAATTAATGCTAATACTAATGAGCACAGAAAAAAAAACCACATTGACTGTCTCAGAAATTCTAATTGCAAACATTTGATTTCCATGTAACCTGGCACCAAGCACTTTCTTTTCAACTAAGTAAAAGTTTTCAAATATGCATACCAAAATATATTCATTGAAACTAGTTTAGCTGTACCATGTAACTAAAGTAAAAACCTTCTTATTGTGTACCACAAGCCTGTCACTGTTCCACCACTCACTAAATAACTGTAATAAAAAAGGTCTGCCTGTTGATATTGTAACAAATTGTGTGCAAAAAAATTGATATTAAAAATGTATGTAAAATTAATTTCAATCTACTGCAACTTTGTATTAGAGTAAATACTCCATCTTATTTGTACAGCATATTTGTGCATTTTAATGTAACCAAACAGAATTGCAAGCCAAAAAATTACACTATATAAAAAATTTACATAGTAAAAAGTATAATTATGTAATATTCAACCAAGATTTTTAGTTTAAAATAAAGAGGCCATAATCCCAAAAATCAAAACTAGAAATTTTTATTTGAAGGAGCAAAAATTGTGCATACTTTACAAATCAAAATTTATAAATATTTAGATTACTGGATACACAAAACAAAACCTCCTTTCTGTTAACATTAACCCACTTCTATGAATTATTTCGTAGCCACTTTGAAATTCAGCCGTGTTAAGTTACAACAGTCTTTGCTTCGTACATACTTTTTTTTCTCCTTAAAATAATAAATAATAGTAATTTTTGTAGATAGTAGCATTTTTGTGGATAGGCAAATACAATATTAAACTGAAGCTGAATATAATTTTTTTTTTTATCTGTAAATATTTTATGGCTATAACTGGTAACTGAAATTCAAGATTTTTTACAGGACCTTCCAATAAAAATTTCTTAAAACATTTTTACATCACAGGGTTTATTTTGTACATATCCTAGTAAGCAAATTAAAAATATTTACTACATCCATTTTTACAGGAACATGCCTATTTTAATGTCAAAAAATGAAAAACTTGAAAGATTTGGGAACATTTAAAAGAACAGTCTCTAAATATTAATATTTAGTGTGTGACTTTAAACTGAAGTGAGACAGCATAAAATTAAAATCGAAGGTAAAGGCAGCTCAAAAGTTAATTTCACGACTTCCAGCCACTAAATCTGTTAATTTCGGGTTTTTCTCGTGACTTTTGTGACCAGTCCAGTTTCAATAATTTTTTTTTACTATGGACATTTTGTATAATGTACAAAATTTAGTATCTCATTAGATGCTATAATGTGTACCACTGCAAATCTTTAATATACATGTATTTGCCAACTATTCTGAAATACATTTTTGATGGGCAAACAAAGAAACAAAACTTTCAATCAGTCACAAGCAATCTGTCAAAATTGTTAGAAGTGGCGATACGTACATTTCAACTAAGTGTCAAGTATTTTACTATTAATGTATTTTGTTACAGCTACATAACTGCCTTTTGGTTGTTAGTTTGCTAATTAATGGTTGAAAACAGAAACTACAAGTTCTAAAAAAGTAACTTTGGATTTTAGAAACACAACCATTGAGAAGTACCGAATTAAAAAAAAAATCAACCAAAAATATTTTACACCATTCAAACTGTAATAATTTTTTTTTTTTTAATTTTGGGAAATGATACCTACTTCGAGTAATAACTTTTAATTACCTTATAATTAACTAATAAGGTTTTTGCAAAGCTTATACACTCACAAAATTAACTGAACACTTACTATAAAAGATTAAAAATTAATATTACCATGAAAACAATAATAATTTAATTTATTTAACAAACAGGTTAAATGAAATTGATCCATAGTTTGCAAAAAAAGTTTGCTTTGAATTTTTGTAATCAAAAGTTATGAATTCTAAGTACCACTATTAGAAGGAAAAAAAAAAAAACATTTTACTGCACATCTAAAAAGCCATTTGCTGTACAGAACAGTTTCAATGGACAATCACTTTATGAATTTTAAAGTTACTATCAGCATATATATATATATATATATATATATATATATATATATATATATGAAAAAGATTTTATTATTTAAAAACATGAAATTCAACAAACTTAGGGTAAGTCATATAAAATACTTGAAAAAAATATAATATTTCACACATTAAGATACAATTTTTTTTGTTCATATGTGGTACAAAGTATTATCCAAAATACAGTAACAAATACTGTAATTTTATCAAAAACATCTGTTAATGTTTACACTAACTGGTTTTTCTGTAGTTCCGAACATATGTCTCAAAAAACTATCCAAGCCATAAATGATAATTTGAAATAACAATAACAAAACAAAGGCACAAAGAAACTAACAATAATTACGCATAAGCAACACCATGCATCGACACTTCACTTTCCGTTGGACCAATTCCGTGGGTATATTTTAAGGAAACAGTAATCATTTTAATCAAGCACAAGGAAATTACAACCAATATTTTCAATGAAACGGCAAGTGCTTACATAGTCTCTTTTGTCAACAAAATCTTTTAATAGTAGGGCAAATGCATGAACGAAATGGGAGTCAATTAGTTTCTTCTAAGATTCAATCACTATGTCATCATCAAAAGCTACAAAATCCATCATAATTATATTAGTAATATGGTAATAGCCAATAAAAAATAACATAAATAAACAAAATACAATTATTCTGGGTAATGCATTTTGTACGAGCTTTATGACCATCTATATGCAACTGCTTGAAGAAAGAAAAAAATTGGTACACAAAATGCTATACTTTTCCACAGGGCTCACACCAAACTGATGTAAACATTGCTACTACCTATGTACAAAACAATTTTATATCAAAAACGCAATATTTTAAGACTTGATTTCTCCCCTGAACGAAACAAAATCAAATAGTCTTAAAATAGGGCATAGTAAACAATGATATGGTTCGACACATTCCTTTTCACCTTCCAAATGAATCAAAATTGAGACTATTAACACTTTCAAGACTAGCTGTTTGGTGTTTAATGTGCCTGACTAACATTTATCCCACTCCTAAAATGTTTCAGTAAACTTACCGTATTCTCATTTCATCATGTAAGTACGCTACATGGAATTTGTTCATTTCGGTCCCACATTACGAAATACATCTTGGAACAGTCAGCAACATTACAAAATGGGAGCAAACGTATAAACAATGAAGGAAAATCGCTGTCCAAAAAGTGCACGGGTGCCAGCTAATATGAACACTTTCTAATCAAAGTGACACTACTACTCCCGCTCACGAACATCACAATGGATTTGGCAAGGTTATTATTCCTTTACGCACTTATTGTAGGGAATGCAATAGGTTCATCCAGAGACGAAATTCTGTTGGATTCTCATGGGGGCTTGCGAATTTACGTTTTATTATTTCCATTTCATAGTTAAGATTTTGCAAGAAGAGCAAGTGGACTCTCTCAGTGGGGGGGGCTTGAGTACCCCTGCCCCCTCTTCCCATTCCCCTGGGATTTACGCTCACCGTTCAGCTGCATACTTGAGGTCATTTCACCAACATGCAGTTGTTCTAAAATTTTTAACTACCCCAGAATGTCTGTTTTTCAGAAAACATAGTGGTTTATTATTTTCAATGTGAGGAAACCTGTGTTCCTAGCGGAACGCTGCACTACGAGGCACAAGCTACCTACTCAGGTGTGTGTGTTGAACTGATGCGGCAGTCCCGCTGCTGCCGCTCGCAACAAAAAGGTTGCATCTTTTTTTTTTCGTGCCATTAAAATGGTCACTCGTGCGCTCAGAGCACGTAGCCGTGACGGAACGG
This sequence comes from Bacillus rossius redtenbacheri, assembly GCF_032445375.1. Lineage (NCBI taxonomy): Eukaryota > Metazoa > Arthropoda > Insecta > Phasmatodea > Bacillidae > Bacillus > Bacillus rossius. The sequence continues at coordinate 17,334,533 of NC_086344.1, read as the reverse complement.
CAGGAAGGTATTATAGCCTCACATTGGCTGGAAAGCACTACCAAACACTCGAGCTCTGTCCTGAAAGTGTTGAATACATACATATAAAAAATATTAATAGCGATAATGAACGTTCTGGAGTGAAACGGAACTAAAAGAGACGCGACTACCGACGACTTAGGACTGGGGGGCGTTCAGGATGAACAACTCCTTCTGGAGCTTCTGCTCGGGGAACAGGAAGTCGAGGGTGGACCTCTGCAGCTCCTCCAGCGCCAGCTGCGCATGGTGCCGGACCGTGTCATCCGGGTCGGCGCGGTGCACCGCCTTCAGCACCCTGTACAGCTCCAGGAGCGCGTTCTCCAGGAACTGCAACACACCGCCGTCACACCGTCAACAGCACGGCTCAGCGGGGGGAGACACAATCACAAACACTGTGTGTTCATGAACATGATTTAAAATAAATACTGTATTTATAAAAGGCTCTTCCTAATAAATATACATAATGTCTTTTATAACCTTAAAACCAAAATTTTTATGTCATCGCATCATGTACTGAAAGCATGGAATCGGGTGGTATAAAGTTTTGGTTTTGAACCTTCAAATGTAGCCTTTATCTTAGAACAACGTTCATAAATTAACAAAACTTAGGTTTTCCTAAAACCACAGAAACTCTCATTTTCAGGGTTTTGGAGAAATGTAATTTTTATTGAACTATTGATTACACATTATTAAGGCCATGCATATTTCGCGAAAAGATTCCGAGACCAGCTGAAAGCCAAAACACTGTAACATTGTCTGTGTTTCGTGATTGGGTGAGTTTCTTTCAGGTGCGTGACGATTGTTAAAACACCAATCACAGTAATTCATTGCGGAAGCAAACGCGTCCTGAGTGGCTCAGTCTCGCAGACGGCCGCCAATTACAAGGAAGAAACCACAGGTGTGGGTATACCTTGTTGCAGTCTAATAGGCGTTCAGCTTTATTCGCGAAAAATGCTTGCATCTACACATTATAAATTAAGTGTTTCAAGACGAAAGCTACACAAGCATGGTTAGTCCAAAAGTGCTAGGACTGAAATAAAAATTAGTCATTAAGTTCGTAAAACATCATAAGGACTTGTTTATTAAAAAAATTAACTTTTCAAAACAATTAAATACGGTTATATTACAAAATTAATTTAAAATCATGTGCAAAAACTAGGCCTGTGCAAATATCAGTTTTTTTAGTTTGAATTTAATACAAATACAATATTATTCGTGAGCACGAATATTGAAATCAAATAGTAAGAATGAAAGTTAGAAGCCCACTAAAAAATTTTTTTCCACATCATGTCACCAACTTCTGGAAAATTAGATAAATAATATTAAGTTAAAAGTCGGTTTGGTTATGTCAACTACAGTAAATATGTAAAAAAAATTTTGTTAAAATATTTAAATTATGAAATAAAACATTATGGTTTTAATGTTTTAATAATGCAGCTAACCAATCTTAACTTAACCTAACCTAACCTAACCTAACCTAACCAACCAATCCTTCATATCAGTTCCTATTAACTTATTTTCCAGAATCTGCTACACATGTTGATCCAAAAAAATTTTTGTGAATGGCAAAATACCATGAAATTCAATACAATATATTTTATAAAAAAGTGAACCTTTTTTTTAAACCTTTACATATTCCCAAATAAAATGAGCACATACTTACACATTTAAATCCTAACTATTCACAAGTTTCCATTAATGGCAGCCAGTTCAATTGTATTTTAGTTTAGCAATATTATAAACAAAATTTTTGCTGATTTCATCAGAAATGTTAAACCATTATTTACAATTTTTTAAATATATTTTTGAGTCACAACATCTGTTAGATCTATTGTGACTATTTATTTATACATTGTTTAAACTGACCTAAAAAATACTGAATATCACAATACCAACAAATTATGTCAGGTCTTCAAAATATTTTTTCATTTGTATTCAACTTAACGATCATAATTCTGGTTACTTATCAAGTTTATACTATTTCCAGGATATTTCAACATACTAAATTAAAACAGGAAGCATAATTTACCACAGGATCATTGTATACAGGACCATGACACCAGGATCAAGGGACAAACTTGAGTACGTGACACGGAACTTATACGCCACTGGGTTTATCGCGCTACGTACCGTCAGAGTATCTTTACCCAGGCCCTGCAGAAGCGATGTAATGACTAGGACAGCTGCTCTGCGGACGACGGGGGATTGGTCAGACTGCACAATGCTTCGCACACACACAAAAATCTGTAAACAACAAAGCAGAGGCCATCAGATACAGTCGCACACAAAGCAACACAACCAAATCAGGAAAATGGACGGAAGGAGTCGGCTGTGGCCTAAAGTAATGAATGAATGATAGAATGAATGCATGCATGAATGAATGAATGAATGAATATATGAATGACTAGAAAATCCTTCCAGCATTACCCTGGAATGATTTCATGAAATTGCGGAAAATTTAAACCACACTCGCTCAATATTTGACACACCCAGATTCATATCTCTATTCAATGCCCAAACCATAATTTGAGTCTACATAGACTCACATGCGTACTGACAAGATATAAGTTACTGTGTATGACAAACACCATTGGTTTTACTTTTACAATGGTAAAATCAAATGCAAGCTAGAGTAGAGAGAAATTAAAATATTTTCCACATTTGTGACACTTGTTACTTGTTTAGCATTTAGCGATAGCTGTATTTTATGGTGATTAATTACTAATAAAGGGAAACCCTGTTAATACAAAACTCTCATTAATACAAATAGTGTTCACAGTACCTAGAAATTACATAAGAGTTATAATGCCATGGAATTTATTTAATACAAATGTATGGTTAATACAAATATTACAGAATTATGCAAAGAAACAATGTAAATTTTTAACTAAAATAATACTGATGCGTGATACCACAGCTTTGGTTCAGTTTAGGTTGGGAATAAAGCTTAAAAATTTCCATATTTTTTTTTCCTTTTGGTGGGTAGTTTCTATACCTTTGCTTTATTCTTATGTCTTCAATCTTTTTCAAATTAGTAAAGAATAAATTTTTTTCAAACCACATATATGCAGCTAACCTAAAATGTTATTTTAAAATCCCTAAAAAAAGTATATTTGGTGCTCTATAAAAATTGTGTGCAAGTTTCCTAGGAGTATATATATTTTTTTGGGTGTATTAGCATATACTAAATGTGAAAAATATTTTCAAAATCCATTTGAATTTGATTTAGAAATTATATAAGTTATGTGATAACATTTTTTAATATGTAGTTTGGTTGATACAAACCTCATTATTGCAAAGTGAGTAAATGATGGTCTCTTGAGGTTTGCATTATCGATGTTTGACGGTAAACACTCAAGATGTATACGATTACCAGGTGAACAAATTTCAGGACTTTTTCAGGACCTTTAAATAAAATTTTCTAACAACTTTGAACTATAAAATGGTAATTTTGATATAGAATAAGAAAAATTAAACATAATACAATATATATCTTCGATTCACAGGAACATGCACATAGTATTAAAGTTATAAAGCTAAAAATTGTTTGGATATTATTTGCACACAAATGACGTTAAGCTGTAAATAACAATGCGATATACTTCTCACCTCTGTTATAATAGGTCCTATTCTGTAACCCAGAACTTTGCAGACTTCACCGAGGTTGGACAGGCTGGACGACCGGATGAAAGGATCGTTGTCCTTCGTTCCGTTCAGGAACGTTCCGACCAGCATGGCCTTGTAGTGGGGAAGAATCTCACCTGAAAACAAACTTAACTGTCAGGATCTCTCCTGAAAACAAATGTAACTGTTACAAGGCTCAAAAAATTACTAAAAAAAATAGTAAAACTTAAGCAAAAATTTATAATCAATTTAATATGAAGTAAAATTTGATTTAGTAAATCAGAATAACAACCACAATATGGTGAGGTTTGATTTTCAATTGAGCTTCAACAAGGTGCATACAAATATATTGGGTGAACCTACTTCGGAACCTTTTTCAGGATCTTGTAATAAATTTATTTACAAAGGTTTTATATGACAGGTTAATTTTTTACACACAATAAATATTTTTTAAAAAAAATGGACCTATTGCTTGCAGGAATATACCAATTTTTATTTTAGAAAACAAAGTTTTTTAAAGAAGATTTACACGTGATCTAAGAGGACAGTCTCCAACTATTTATGATTTATGTGTTGACGTGCGACGTGCCGCGCACGTCTGGCCGAGCGTGTGCGTGCGCAGCCTCCCCCCTCCTCATCTACCTCCGCCTGCCCGGCCGCCTCCTCCTGCCTTCCCCAAGCCGAGGTCCGTCAACACCCTCTGGATAAAAGGCCTGCTTTCTAAACGGAGGGAGGCGTGTGACGTCAGGAGTGGTCCTAGCCTGCCCCGGTCAGTAAGGGTCGAGCCTAGCGCGCGCACGTATTCCTTCCCTTCTGTAGCTTGCCAGAGGTCAGTTTTTGCTGCAATTCGAACCGAGCTATCAGTTAACATTCCCTATGGCCGTTGTTTCGGGATGTGGGTTTCTTATGTGATTTGGAACTGAGAGATCAGTTAACATGCCGTATCGCTGTTGTGTTACCTGATGTAACGTTAATTATGGCAATGGGCCTCGTGTTCAAGTATTCAGTTTTCCTAAATACGATGACCGAAAACGACTCTGGCTGCGAAAAATTCGTGACAATTTCGAACCATCAGATTCTTCCAGGGCAAGTTCAATTTTTATGAAAAATATAAATAGTCCGTATTAAGTGTAAACCACTATCAAAATCACTATTTCCTCTGTTATCTTTGTAAACAGTGAACTTTTGTTCGATCACTTTTATTATGAATGTTTTTAGTTTACAATAGTTGTTAAAAAGGTTTTGTATTAATGAACATCAAACAGCAGATTTTTCACCTTTAAATTTCTTATTTCCCTGGTTTTAGCAGCTTCACGGTTAGTTTGTAACTATAAAACAAAAGCATTTATAACCAAAGAGAAAAAATAAATATAATACAGTAAAGCAAAGGCCTATTATAATAATATTTGAAATTTCCTGTAAGAAGCATTAAATATACAAGTCACTAATACTCACGCTATATATAGACTACATGTATACAGTGGTGGATCCAGGATTTTGGTTTGGGAGGGGCTTGACCCAGCTGAGGCTAGGCTTTATCAAGGCAAACACTAAAACAATAGTGGACCCAGATGCTTTTGGAGGGGGCTTGAGCCCCTTAGCCCCCCTCTGGATCCGCTACTGCATGTATACTTGCATACATACATATACATCCACTTTCAAATTTATAATGCTATTGATATTTAAACAACATACCATATATATTGGAGAAGTTAATATTTAAATGTGTTATGCATGAATGTTAAATTATGAATTCTTTAAAAAAACTTTAAAACATTTGAAGGAACAATTTTCTTTTAAAAAATAAAAATGCCTGATTTTAAAAATCATCATTTAAGGAATTTAGAGAAAAAAAAGAAAAAAACATTTTATTCGATTTTATCTTTGTTTCATGTATAGAATGTTATATGTTTATATCTTCTGTATGGGCCTTTTTTGTAGATAAACATGAGAATTCTGATCCATAGTGTAAGAGAAAACGATTTTTTATTTGTTTGTTAACTTTACAAATTAATACAGGTTAACATAAATTGCATTTAAATTTACTTTCGGTACCTCTGATAACAAAAGCTCATTTTGGTTCAAAATTAATATGACTATTTATTCGTGAGACCATGAACTACGTTGGTGTATAATTTTTAGACATACTTTTATAAACATTACTAAAAGTTTCGTGGTAATATTTTTTCGTATTATTTTGATACAATATTAACGAATATTGATTCTCATTACTAAAATAATTTGCCCAGAAATTGTTTTGATTTCTTAATAACATTGGATTTAAGTGGTTTAAAATGCATTAAACTATCGCTAAGTCTGTCAAATATAACTTGCTCTTTCCCCACAAAGCCAGTAAAATAAAAAAGCATGCTTAGTCAATGATACCACTGCTTGGTATCAATTAAATTTATAGTACTTTATACTTACTGACTAGGTAAGACTATAGTGCGTCTCACTTATAACTGCTGGAATCAATGCCATTCTAAAATAATTCCAGTGGTAATTATTTTTCTTTATAAACATATTGTTAACATAAATTTTAAAACAGCCACAACAGTTTATGGATAATAAATGGAATGACAGAATTTTTTTTAAATTACTTCAGCAGAGTTCGTTTGTTTCGATGAGCTTAGTCAAACGCTTCTTAAAAAGCAACCTAAAATTCATTAACACAAAGAAAATAGAGTTTGCTTGGGTGGCCTGCTGTCGTGATAAAATGTCTGTAACTGTGTTTATTAACAAAACTACCACTGCTGTGAGGAGAAAGGTTTTTACAAAACATCCAAAGTATATTTTAAAAGCGCACTTTAGAAAATATAATAAATAAAAAAAAATGACTATTGCTATAAACGTTAAGTCAATTTCCTAAAACCGTAATAAAACACTCTGATACGTTTTTGTGATGCTTATCTTAGCCGCGCATTTTCATTCTTAAAAATATTAATTTTAATAACATTATACGATTAAATTTTAAATGATTGACGAATACGCTTTAATGAAATGTGTCTAATACTATATTAGACAAGCTAAGATTATGTGTATCGAAGATTTCCTCTTCGAGAAATTACTGATTTTGTAATCCGGCTTTTAAATCGCATGACTTAACTAGTTAAATTATAATCCACAATTACTTTTAATGTTATATGTGATGTCCATATAGTGAGACATAAATATAAGAATATAAAAGTAATAAAATAACAGCGAAAAGCAGCTGAAACGCTGTGAAACAGGCGCGCCGTAGAGCGGAGCGAGGGACCACTCTTGATGACGTCACGCGCTTGAAAGCAGGCCTTGTGTCCAGAGGGTGTTGGGTCCGTCCAAGTCACGTAGGCCGGCTGGAATTCCTGGAAGCGCCCGCGATTCCTGGAACCCCCAGCCCTTCCTACGTCACGCCCCGGCCCTCAGGAGGGGTATATAAGGCCGGTCCTTGGGCCAGGAGGTCAGTCACTCAAACAACGAGATTAATTAGGCCACTTTTGCGCAAAACTATACACGCCTCTAAATACAGACATCACGACACTTCCAAGCATCAGTTAGCCAACTAACTGAGGGGAAAGGGTGACCTCCCCCCGCCAGACATCTACACTATTAAAAATAGAGCCAAGCAACATGCGACAGCTATTTAACTACTTTCTGGACCGTGAGCCACCATTAATCTTAAAATTTCACACTTCGCGCCCCGCTGTCGTTTCCAGTGATTTGAACAAAGTGACGGGGTCGCAATATTTATATTGGCAACCACATAGCGAGTTATGGGAACATAATAGTTCCTGGTATCGCTGTCACACGCTCCCGGCCGAGCATATGAGGAAACGGCGGCGGCAGGAGGTCGGTCAGGGGGAATACAATCCACTAACTCCACTTTGTTTTTTACAGGTTATAGCAGACAACAGCCAGGGGACTAGCTACAGCAATAATGGCTTAGCCTAACTTTGACCGAGCTATGTTGGAACGCAATAGTTCGGTCCCTAAGGCGGCCAGAAGTTTACTAATCCATGTAATTTTTTTTTACCGTTCACCAACACGACCACACGATTATATGCCTGCGCCAGTGTCGGCTTGAACTTCCTGTTACAAGCATATATGAGCTGACTACTCATGGATGTTCTGTGTTCCCAGGGGTTCGAAGGAGCGGCTTGCACAGGTTTACACTACACGCCACACCCGAGTTTAACTAGGTCACTTGAAATTACAGCACACAGACAAGCCTCTAATGCACACCAACATGACATTACATCACGCCAGTTAGCCGATCTAACTGGTGGGGAGCTTCTCTCCCCCGCCGATGACAGGTACACGTAACTTTTTATAGCATTACACAACCTACCAGCCACACACAGGCCCGTGTGCCAAACTTATCCAACAAGACACGCGCCCCGCCCGTTGATCCAAGTGATTTTACAAAAGTGTGGGGTGCACATGATTTACAATGCACTAAGCGAGTTATAGAAACTTCGGTTTCTGGTCTCGCACACACTAACTGCCCCGGATGGCAATATGATGGATCAGCGGCAGGAGGTCAGTAGGTGCCCTAGAGGCACCACCGGCTGCCGAGCCTTGCTCACCGCGCCACAAATCGCTCACCGCGCCTTCACTGGCAGCCGAGCCTGCCAACTGCAAGCCGGAGTACGTCGACCGAGTCCGCGAACGAGTTAGAGTGTATCGGGAGACCGTCGGCACCAACCGCGAGTGTTCAAAATAAAACTCGTACCTCATATCTGAGAGTATCCTCGGGGACCTATCCAGCCAGCCAGCCTGCCAGTCAACCAGCCAGCTAGTCCGCCAGCCAGCCAGTCCGCCAGCCAGCCAGTCAGCCAGTCAGCCAGCCAGCCAGCCAGCCAGCAAGCAGGTCAGCCCTACTACTGCGGGGAAAGGGAGACCGCAGAGCCAAATCAGCCACAGCAAGTAAGTAGGCATCAGACGAGGGACACTGGGAGCCACTTTCAGGGCATCCCAAGGTGGGAGAAAATCCTACCTACCACTCTTAGGAACCTCCAGTCAGAAGTTACTCGCGCCAGTCAGGCCATACCTTCTTATCCAGGCAGGAACTAAGGATTGACGCTTAAGGCCACTCTGGAAGAGCCAGAGGAGCCACCTCGCGACAATTAGTGGCGCCAAATGTGGGGCCACTCCCTTCTTATTCAGGCAGCACAGTAAAGATTGGACGTAGGGAGGGGACTCGCTCCAGCAGGAAGCAACCCCAGCCACGCGACAGTGTGACTGTACACTGAAGTGCGGCATCAAAAAACAAATTGCAAGTTAGCGAAAGGCTGCTAGAAATTAAAATGTTATGACTTCGAACCCTTCACTATTTCTTACTTATGGACTTTTTCGTGACTAGATCAGTTTCGTTACTAAGGTGGCATGTAGACACCTTGGTTAGTACAGAAAGACAGTTAAATAGCTAAATTCCTAAAAAAAAAGCCACTCATTACAAACAAACTCTCTCAACTTAAAAATACAGACTTGACTCATAAATTAAATCAACACTTTTATAATTTACTTGCTACTTGCTTACCATCACTGTTTTTTGTTTGATTGCCAAAGTCTCAACAAAAAGTTGAACGAAAGTTTAGAAAAACTATGTATTGTTTCACTTAAATTTAAAATAGTGATTGGCCTAATACAAAATTTTTTTTTTTCAATCTGAATCTTGATTTAAAATCATGAAAATGACCCCAAACCTACCCCTTGAATTCAAATCTAGGTCTCAAAGTGTCAATAATACAATAATGCACACTAAGTTAAGATATGGTATTGAAATTTTATTTCAAATGTTTGTTTCACAAACTAAATACAAAAATTAAATGACATATTCAATCTTAAAAGTACTAGTATATCTTAGGGAACAGTAAATAAGATCAGTTATAAGATAAACACAAATATATTTCCAAAACTTCTGAGTTGTCATTGTTGAATTTCTAAACTTATTAAATTTCCTTAATTGAAGGGAAAATTAGTAAATGTTTGTCCCTTTAAAAAGACCTTACCACGTATAATTCTGTTTAACAAGAGGGTACTATTATTAGCCGGCAGCATGCAGAAGGTAAACCAGTCTAATGTGACTGAAGCATTACCGACGCCGGTCGGACCGGCTGGTCGGCGGGCGGCAAACATAGCATAATGGCGCAGTTCATGGTCCTTCGCATGCACTGCCGAGATATTTTAATCTAACAACTTATACTAAATCCTGACTTTTATTTTATTAAAAACCAACACCGGCTAGTTATTTGAGCACATATTCAAACAAAGTGCAATGGAAATTTTTTTTTACCCATAATGAAAAACTCACATAAGAAAGGCAAATAAATTTTTTCAATCAAAAATTCAGCATAAAATATGTACAAGTAAATACAGTAAATGTGTAGCAACATTGAATGTTGGTATACTGAAAACTTACGAAGTATGCTTTATTAAATATTCGTAAGCAAACAAATAATCGTTGTTTTGAACTTTTAGTTTTCGAGGTCGAATTGAAAATGAATAATTAACTATTTGTATTCATAGCCAAAAATTTGAATTTTCACACAGGCCTACCCTTCGCTTCAACGCACCAGGTCCTGAATTGGCATGCCACTCCATGTTGATAATACGTTTCTATGGGACTTAAAGCAGTGACTAATATTTAAAACTAGAATATTAAATACAGTATAATGGCTGCCTGCACATCACCATACTAGACATCTGTGAATTGTGATTTTTCAGTTTGAATCGAATTCGAATCGAATTTCAAAAAAATTTTAACATACCACCTTTGAAAAACTGGTCACTTCATTCACAGTTTAAATCAAGTAACTAAAATTAAAGTGAGACTATATTGAAGAAGCACAACCAGATTCTCAAAAATTAAAAAAAAAAAATTAAAAATTATATGTCTGTAGCACTAACATAAATCACTTCGCACATCATTTAAAATTGTCATGGAGAAAGGTGAGTTCATTGACATGGTGCGGCAATAACAATTCTCTGCGGCTGGTAACTATGTTGCCCGCTATAGAGAAAACTCTCTCACTTGCCACCTTATTTAGCATGTTTGACTTTCAAGAATAAAAATATTAAAAATATCACAGCATAAGGAAGTGGTACAAAAGAAAAATAACAAATTTACCATTTTTATTGCTTAAGCATTGCACATTTTATTCTAAAATCAAGTTTATAATTAGGGGTGACACGGTGGGTTCACTCTTAGCTGAGTTTTTAAATAAACAAACACCGTCGTATCACTGCGCCGCGTCAGCAAGTGATAGGCTGAATTCATCTTGCGCGCCAAGTACTAGTTGCAACACACACACTTCAGTACAGTCGGTGCTAATAAAATAACGGAGAAGTAATATAACAGGAAGCACCGTAGCACTTTGTTCAGCATAGGTGGTTCATTTGCGAAGAAAAAACTATGCACTTTACGCCTAATAGCCGTCTTCACAAAATCATCACAAGTTTTGATAACAGGATACTCAAGTTTCCTTTTCTTCCCGGGAGTTGTTAATGTCCCAGTGTCCTGTAATTCTTTCCTTGCACAAAGCACACTGCTCTTCAAAACACTCGTAAATTCCGCAGTTAAACTCGCGATATCGTTCACATGACAATCCGGATATTTGTCTGAAAATATTTTAAAAAAATTCAACACAATAGTTTTCTGTGCACTTTTCAAAGGCTTTCCCGTTCTGTGCTTTACAAAACTCGGTCCAGTGTCCATGGGCGTCGCAAGGATATATTTTTTTGGGGGGGACTTCAATTGATTTAGTTGTTTGAGGAATATCCATCCTCTGGAAAAAAAGCGGGGGGCCCCGGGGGTCCTCCCCCGGGAAAATTTGGGGTTTGAAGGTGCAAAAAGGTGGTTTTTAGGCATTTTTCTTTCCTAAATATTCTAATTATAGTTGGTTGCAATATATATTTTATTTTTTATAAAAAATATTTTCAGAGAACAAATTTGTAAAAACACAGTTAACATATCTGCTGGTGCTATATACACACAAAATCATTAATTTAAACATCAGGAGAAACTACGAAACTACGAAACTAAATATATTATTGGAGGGGACGAAATTGAAGACTTTTATTATTGGGGGGGACGTGTCCCCCCCGGTTGCGACGCCCATGCCGGCGTCAGCCATAACAAACCGTGCGTGCGCAAATCCGAAATACAACTGTTGCGCCGGGCATCAACTGTACACTGTACACACTGCGTCTGCTAACATAATTGTAAGTAAATACTTGCTGACACATTAAACTGTATTGGATATTAATGGTGAAACGCTATAATGCTATATAACAACAATTTTTATAAAAAAGGCTGTGTAAAAATACTTACAAATGGTACGTAACCAAGGGACTATTTCTTGCGCACGAATAATGTGCGCGGCGGCCGGCAGACAATGAAAATGTTTGTTTACAAGAGGCTTTGTTTATTCCAAAACTCAGGTAAGAGTGAACGGAGAATACTATTATGCAAAAAAAATGTAAAGTAATCCATAAAAACAAAACCTATTAATGGAAAGTGCGTTTATTTAAAAAGTAGACTTTGCGAAAGCACACCAAATAATTTAAATTAATGAGTGATGCAATAAAACCATATTATTCAACGTAAAAAAAAAGAAACCCGTAACAAGAATGTGATTTGTAACTATACGCATAACGATCGTGCGGGTTTACTTAGTTTCTGACAGAGCGCGCACGTGCATGCAGTCTGCGAGCTATCGATATCAAGTTTCGACTATGTGCGCGCGCTCTATATAGGAATACAGGAATCAACACAACCAAACTGGCGCTGCGGCTGCTTACGTTTTTATAAGCGGTATAAAGCGACTCCCGAGCCGTTAAAGAGGAAGTTTATAACTTTAAAACAGTCTTTAAAACACGATTTACACATCAGAATACTTTGTAATAGGATTAATTAATTCAGAAAGCAGTTTTATCAGAACGAACGGCGTAAACTTCGTAAAGCAATAGGCGCGTTGTACACAACGGGAATTTATTGCATTACATGAAATGAGGTTAAAACGGGACAGAAATAAAATGGTTCAAATAACGTGAAAACATAAATAACGGTAACGTAAATAAGGGGTTTCGCTGTATAATTTTTTGTAAGTGGAAGATGTAATCATTCATTTACATTTCTTCTAAAAATGGGGTGGGGGATGTCCTATATTAGTGTATCCAGGCCAGATTTTGCAAGGTGAATTATTGTAAAATGAATTCGATTCGAATTACAGTTATTACAGTCATTATTTATTTAAAATTAATGAACTATTTGTGTTCCGCGCTATTGTTGCGCGCGGATTTCATGAGTTTGACGTTAATTAACGTAACAGCTTTTGGTTTTCGGCCAATCACGAAAATTCAGAAATTTCGAATATTCGCAGAACCCTACACCATACCACTTACAATACTGTATAAACAAATTTTCATAACTTGAAACATAAATGAAAACAAAAATTTAAAGATGAAACCATAGAAAAAAATTTGAACAGACAAGTGCAATGGCTCTTAAATGCTATTCGTAATCAGACACTTTTAATAAGTATTGAGCAGTTTGTGAATGCAACGTTAACTCCTGGAGCTCTGCACGCCGTTTGCCACCTTAAGTTGGCATTTTTCAGTTACGTACAGTCTGTAATCAGCCCACCGATCATGCCGCTCACATTTTCTAGAGTGTTACATATTATATTACATTTTAACAATATTACAGGATGTCCAAAAATACATGGTGAACCATTTCAGAACTTTTCCAGCCATCTCCTTATATATTTTAATAACACATTAAATTATACACAAGACATTAATTAGCATTAAACCAGGGATGTAGCTAGGAAAATGTGAGTGTGGGTTGCCTGCAAAAAAATGGCGACACAGCAAATTAAATACCACAACTTTAACGTCAATTGTTTTAGGAAAAACAACACCCCCGTTTAAATTTAACCAAATTTTCTCAACCATCGTTAACGTTCACTTCTATTTCAAGCGAATTCTTCTGTTCTTCTGTGCTTTAAATGGGTAGTCTTGGACATCTGGACCTTCCAGCGAAATGCGAAGCAGGGAATCAAGCGTGAACTCACTCAGTCTGTTTCTCAAGTCAGTTTTTTTGAGCTTCATTTGAGAGAAATCTCTCTCACAGTCAGCTGTGTGAAGTGGAATGACTCTGTACACTTGTGTGAGTTTGGCTATATTTGGAAACAAACTGCCAATTGTTTTGTCAGTGCAAAGAAAGTGAACCACTTCTGTACAAGTCTTTTTCCTGTGGTTATCAGCCATGTATTGCTTGATTTCACACCATTCTTGTAGGCAAAGTCTTGATTCTAATCCAAATCTTGCAGACAACAGTTTTATAGCTTCTGTTCCATACACATCAAAGCGATGGTCATGAGGAGATGGAAGATGTGTAGGGTTAAAAATGGAAAAACATGTTAGAATGTCACAATCGGTAAATCTGACTTGAATGTTTTCAATTAGTGTTTGGAGGTACTGTAATTTAATGTTCTTGAAATGAGCAGCATTTGTTGGCTTGGTGTGAACTGAGACACCTTTACTTGCACACATTTCCAAATATGATGCAATTTCCCTCTCATTTAATCCTTCAAAATCTTTCAGTCTCTGAAGTTTGTTGATGGTTGAATCTACAAAAGACTTCACAATACTCAAATCAGCATTTTCCTGTTGAAATATTTTAGAAAGACGGTTCATGATGGGTAATACGTCACACATTAACAGCAGTGTTGCAATGAATGAGAATTCAGTCACATAAGAACACAGACCCCGAGCCCTTGCATCATTTCTTTCTTCACATTCCCTTTCAAGACTAAGTACAACACTTGGATAAATATCTTTCATCCGAAGTACACATTCTCCATAGCTCAACCACCTTGTATGACTAGGCTGCTTGACCTTGCCTTGTGGATCTTGAGGAAATAGACACTGTAATTCATGCAGGCCAGCACTTCTGACAGAGCTGTTTTGGTAAAAGTCAAATACCTGCCTCATAATGTCACAGAATTTTTTTATTCCAAGGGTCTTTTCAGCAGCTTGCGATACAGCCAGATTCAACCTGTGGCCTGCACAGTGTACACCAACAGCTTCACATACATTTTCTACACCTAGCTGTTGCTGAATTTCTACCTGTTTCTCTCTTATCTTTTTAACTGCCCCATTATGTTTACCTGTAAGAACAGGTGCACCATCTGTTCCAATACCACACAGCTTTGAGAAACATAGATCACTATCATGCAAATATGATATAACAGCATTTGAAATGTTAACAGAGTTCAGGGCAACACCTTGCAAATTTGAGGTACAATTTTTTGTACCACTAAGGCCACTATTTCCTAAGTCACTGAGAATGTCAATAATTTTCAGGAAACTGCTTTGCAGGACACCTTCAATGTCAACATAACGTGCATGAATGACTAATTTTTCAACTACAGCTGAATCTGTAGTCTCATCAATTTCAATTGAGAAGAATGGTGCATTTTGTAACTTGCCCAAGATCTCATTTTCTATCACAGTGGATAAACTAATTACCATATCTTGAATGGATGTTCTACTACAGTAATTAGCATTTTTTGCTACACGAATTGTGTCTTTGATGGGAACACCAAGAAAGCATGCCAAGTCCAAAATAGGCTCAAAGTTTGTTGTATGAGGAATTTTCTTTTTGCACAAGAAGTATAAACATGCAAACGCTTTCATGAGATCTTCCTCACACATGCTTGGCTGTATTTTGTCACTGATGGGACCATGAAGGCTGGCTTGCAATTCAAGTTTAAGTGAATCAATATGTGCAGCACAATTTTCGTGTCGAACAACACTTTCCAATCGCAAATGAGTGCATGGGGATTTTGTCCAAGTATCTCTATCAAAAGGAGTTTTGTTAAATTTTTGACACAGCAAGCAGAACATACCTTTAGCATCTGTGTTGTAAACCAACCATGCTCTGTTAGTTTTCCACTCTCGCCTAAATGTGACTGCTTGTTTTCGTCCCACTGCAACTGCAGAACTAGTTGAGGGTGTTAGTGTGCTTGCTGGTAGCTGGTCTTCTGTAGATACACCCACAACACTTGATGAGCTAGTTGATGGCACTGGTGGCTGGTCTTCAATAGGCGCAGTGTTTGTCACAAGGCACTTGTTTTCTAACTCTGATACTTTACAATTTGATTTGGTAGTCTCTTCAGAATGAACATTCTCACTGTCCAGAAAAATTTCCCGTTTTTTTCTTGGTTTTGAAACGAAAAACTTTGTAATTGTCTGATTTCTTTTCCCATTGTTAGACATGTTTACACTACTGTAAAAGAAAGCTCTTTGTGAATATCTTAAAATAAATACAGAACCGACAATGTTATTACTAAAACTAATGGCTTATTTATGTTAGTTTTCTCACAAAAGTTTTATTAGTATACCATTTGTCACAAATTCTTCACTCACTCCTTTGGCACTCAAGAAATAGGCCATTGGAAGTAACAAGTAAATATAGTCATCACCTCATAATACACAAGCCTTCTCTCAATAACAAAGAAAAACTTTCACAAGTCCAACTGACCTATCCACTCTGACACTCATACAACAGATTAATGTTTTAGTATAGGCCTACATGTCACTTTTGATGGTGCAGTAGAGTGGTTTGCTTGTCACTTAACACGGAAGATAGGAAGGTCCTTTGTTGACGCCTGGCGGCACTGTTATCTCTAAATCATCAGACGCGCGGCGGCAAACGAGCCAGGCTAGGCGGCACGGAGTGTTTGACCTTGTCTTTGTCCCTCCAACGTAAGGAAAGAGGGGGAGGAATGGTTGCCTAGCAACGTAGAGACTTGGGGTGGGAAGGAAGTAGCAGAGAGCTTCTCTGCAGCGGCACATCACACGCAGCAAGACTGTCTAAAAATAGCTCATCCCCCTTCCATATTCACTCCTCCAGCTCCGGCCAGGCGGCAAAAACTGCTTAGCGCAACAAGGAGATAACATTCCTTGCCATACATCCAGGAATAGAGATATGGTTTTTAGATAAAATTAGTGTGGGTCGGCGATTTCCGAGTGTGGGTTTCACCGCCCCATGCCGCCCCATGTGGCTACATCCCTGCATTAAACATAAATAATGCAATTCAAAATAGATCAACTTTACTCAGGAATGTGCCCATTTTACGTTATGAACTTAATAACTATTTATAAATAATTCCCACATGGTTAAGCGGACAGACTACAAGTAATTATACCGAATGTGCCACTATAAATTGAAGCGGGGCATAAAAAAAATGCAAATAAGAAAAAAAGATGCCGGAAATTATTTTTGTGACTTCCAGCACAGTTATTGCTTATTCCAGGACTTTGTGATTTTCATGACCAGTCCTTCGGTTTCTTTACTTTTTTGTCTCTTTCAGAACTTTCGTAAACTCTATGGACACCCTGTATTAATTACTATTATGTTCAGCCACATGGCAGCTGATTACAACTTGTTTTAAAAGTCACTACACTGTACACTGATATTTCTTTGGTATTCCTGCTACAACTATGTTGATGTCTGATAACCCGGCAAGATCGATAATCAGTAGAGACAAGATTTTATGGTTTTATTTTAAGTCGTATTTAGTTTTTAAAACACAGGATTTTGGTGTTAGTGTTTTTATTTTTGAAATAGCTGTTTTGTAGTACTTATTCCACAATGGTAAATTAAAATGCTTCATTTTTACTAGTGATGGGCCGAGACTCGAAAATTCGAGTCGAGTCGAGCGAGTAGCATCAGCTCGGCTCGGCTCGGCATTCGAGTTTATTTTACTCGACGGGGCGAAACTCGAAAGGAAATTCGGGTAAAACTCTATGATAAAATATAATAAAATTGAATTACAATAAATTCTTAATATCTCCTTACGTGACTTCGGCCGACACTAAAAATTACGTACGTAAGACCGAAACACGTACTTACAAACAATGACGACAATCTGCCATATCATTTATATTTTAGTTTTACATATTGCCAACTTAACAGGTGTGACCACATAGCAAAGAAGACGAACACATTTTAATAAACAAAACACGAATTAAATTTTATAATCATAATATCGGCAGAAATATTACTTTTTTTTAGTAAATCCGTGCTACAATCGGCGCAACGTTACAATAATAAATTAACGGTAGCGTTATATTTGTGCGCATGTTTGCGACTGATACGCCACCAATCACAAAATGGCATTTAAAAAAAACTTTGCTCCACTAATTTTAGGAAGTATAGGTTGGCGAACTTGAATTTTTTTTCCGTGTTTGTTTACACTATTACGTTCGGCGAGATTGCGTTTTGTATAATTGTTTGCTATCCAAGTTAAGTGGCAAGTTAAAATTAATTATGAAGTATAAAGTATTTTATAAAGTGTAACTATTCAATACAAATACAAAAGCATGTATTGGTTGGAAGTGCCAGCTTGCGATTGGCCGGCAACGTAACGGCGTTAGTGTTGTAGCAATAATCTTTAAATGTATTATATTTGTTATGGGAACGTTTATTGTAATGTTGCGCCAATTGTAGCACGGCCTTACACTTCCCATAAGTGAAAGTTTTCAAAAATGTTCTAATGATTGTGTGAAACTTACCCTAACCTTCGCGCCAACAAGCCTAAATTATATTCAATGTTTTTTATTGACTCGTGAATGCTACAGGCCGCAGCTAACTCGTTCGGTTCAAAATAAGGTAAATATGTAGTTGAGCGGTATTTGCGAAAAAAAAAAATGTTAAAAATCTGAAAATACTTTTATTATATGCTCTTTAAATTCCTCTTTTCATTAAAGCCGGCGGATATAAGAAATTTCAAATTCTTTAGGAGATATCGAATTTTTTAATTTTCACAGTTGGGCGATATTTGTTAAATAAAATTTAAAAATTTCAAAAATACTTGTATTCTATGCTCTATACCTCAATAATTGAATTGTATTATATCAGTTAAGAATTTAACCTAAATGAATTATTTATATTAATTCTTGTATTTTAAATATATTTGATTAAGTGGGCCATGATATAACAAGACAACCATCTAAGGACTCTTAGCAATAAAGTGCAAATATTCAAGCTCGACTTAAGTGTCAAAGATTCAAATAAAAATTCAGACTCGAATCGACTCGACTTTATTTATGATCTACAAACTCGACTCGAATCGACTCGAACTAATTATTGTAAAATTCGACTCGACTCGACTCGACTTAAAAATTTGCAGGTTCGTACATCTCTAATTTTTACAATAAAATAAATTGTAATAAATTGGTCTAAAACTGATAACACTCAGAGCAATAATATTTGTGGTTTAAATTGATTGAATAAGAGATGCACAATAAACCAATTACATAAATAATTTTTTTCTGATAAATGCACTTGGCCCAATTTTTTATCAGGAAATAACTTTGCTTGAATTTCAAACACTTTCTTTTTTACGATTTGAATTAAGTTTTGAATAAAAGCTACTTAATTCCATGATATACATAACTTGCATTTGGTGCTATATGCAATTTTGACATGCTTATTTGGTTTTATCACAGTTAGCCATATAATCTTGTCCCTACCAATCAGGCGAGGGTGTGCTCCTGAAGACTCACCTAGCTGCTTGGTGGTGCGCACCAGCACTTCCCCCAGTTTCATCTTCAGGGCCGAGAGCTCTTCGTCCGACTCGTGCTTCCTCCCTCGGACGCCGCGGAACTCCTCTATCAGGGTCTTCAGGATCGTGTTCGGGAAGTACGTGGCCATGTACGCCAAGCCGTTGATAGCAGTCAAGTATATGTACGAGTCTTCATGTCTGATGTTTTCCTGCCAGCGAAAACCCACAAAAGCAGTTGTCAGGGCTTTTATATACATAGAACCAAACATGTAATGGATAAACTTACAAAACCATTAGCACCAGTGAATTGTAAGAGTAAAGCCCACATACAGTAAAACCGTTTTAGGACATTCCTAAAGAGTAGGTCTGTGCGGATAGTAGTTTTTTGATGGGAAGCTAATATCAAATTGATATTTAAAATATTCACAAAGTGAAATCTATATGCGAATATTTTTATCTTGGCAAAGCTGTACTACACTTATTTTATAAAATACAGGATTCAATTTGAAAAATTGAACTAATTAAGAGATTAACCAACTGGAACCTATGTACAACATCATTCAATAAAAATTATAAAACAACCATGAATACATTTTAATATCGAGCATTCTTAAAAGCAAATAGGGTGCAAAACTTTTAATTTTTTTGAATAGCCAACTTTATTCAAGCAAAGCATATAGCATATAGAACTAAAAAAAAAAACTAAATATTTTTTATGAGTGAATATTAGGGTTCCAATGTTTTGAAGTTTTTCAACAAATGTAACACTTATAAGACACAAAGCTTTGTATCACAATCAAAGATTCAAATAAAACAAATAGCCAATTTCCTGGCAGAGTCAAATCAAATATTAAAAAAAACTTTGACTGATTTGCTTAGTTAAAACTTCACACAGGTGTAAGAAGGATATTTTGAAAATTAAACCTACTAAAAAGGAAAAGTAATTGTAAGAAAAAGTTCTATGTATAGAGATACCGAAATTTTGCGAATCGCGATATTGCGAAGTAACACCGCAATTTACCTTAATTCGCGACAAAACACTGAAATCGCACAGCATCGAGAAATAAAACTGATATTAATATTTTGAGTATTTTGTGCTAAGATAATAATTAGACTCTGGATAATGAATTAGACCACCCATGCAAGACATCGCAAAAAAACAAGTACACACGACGTTCACAGCACATCGCCATTTTTCTAAGTTCCAACATGGCCACTTTGTAGTAATGAAAGTAAATAATGATTTACAGTATTCCCGTCACGTAATCATGAAAATTTGAAATGAAAGCAGTAACTGCAATCATAAACAAATTAAAACGAGAAAAACGTACCTAAGCATACCCCGAACAATGGGTTCCGATAAATACTCGCGCTAAGTGAATTCGCGTCACGCGAGTTCGGCTATGCTAGCCGGCTGGTGGTTATTTTCGTTCAAAACGTGGCTAAGGAACTTGTGTTGATCAGGTAGAAAACATTCGGCTATAAACGAAAGATATAAGAACAATGCTATCCTGAAATGCTGTGACATGTTTTTGGAGTAGATAATCACAGTGACAGACCGACAGGATGCGCTCCCGCCCTTGCCATCAGCGATGTTTATTTTGACAGCTCAAGCAATTATATTTTCCACGTCCGTTCACAGCGTAAAAAGAAAAAAAAACACGGAATGCAGATGGAAAAGTAACTATGCAGTAAAATAAATATATTTACGGCCCTGCTAAATTTTTCTATTCAATAAAATTCGAAGTGAGGTATTAGTGATTTTTCAGTAGAAACTGCTGTGTGACTAATAAACAAATTGTATCATAAAAACTTAAACTTATAAAGTATTTATTAACGGTGAAGGACAGTCGTATAAGCCCATAAAAATATTTATTTTACAGAGAATGGACTATACAACCTGGTTTTTGTCGCACGCGGGGTGGGGGGGGAGGAGGATGCTGTCAGTTTCTCACGCAGAAGGTGGAAATAAGGGAGGGAATGTGTTGAAATGTTTTGAAAAAAAAAAAGGGGGGGGGGGGGGTGTTTTTACATGGTTTGTGGCTCTGGGAGGGATGAGCCTTGAAGAATTAGCAGGAGGGGATGGGAGAGGTAAGCGTAATGTATGACGTCAAGCCGCCGCTACCGCCAGCCTGGCTGGAGGAGTTTCTTACGCTCTCGCAGAAGCTACCACAGCAGCTTTTCGTGCGGGCGGGTAAGATAACATGACAGCTGAGACGGCTTTTCGTGCGATAGTGGACGCGCCGAGCTCGGCTAGACACTGCCGCGTAGACAGTCTAGAGGGGTGGTATTTATTTTTAGCCGTCTTTTGTATGCCTGACTGCTTACAGTACAGCTCTCGCCAAGATAAACGTGAACAAATAGTGCCCAACAAAGTGTAACAGACTTGTTTTTCAGCCGATTTTACTCAAATTTTTGACTTTCTCTGCTCAAATTTTTCACGGTTTCTCAAAAAATGATCGTATAAACGGAATGAATGCATCAGAGGGGGATCGCATCGGCGGGATTCTACTGTATTATTGAAGGTTTGACAGTCCTGAAACGAGTAGTTTCAGAACAGTTACGAGACGCTCACAAACAGACTGTTGATCTGTGTCAAATTCTTTGTTCACTTAAAGCAGAATATCCTACATTTGCATTAAAATTACTATGGTTGCCTCCAACCAATGTTGATTCAGAGAGGTCTTTTTCTACATATGCTTGCATTGTTAGCGACAGAAGAAGAAATCTCAAACCAGAAAATGCTGAAGTCTATACAATGGTGTCTTTCAACTAAACATTGTTATTTTACATTGAAATATTGCTTTCAATTGGGACATTTGAAACTGTATTTATTAATTAACAATTACAAAGACATATGCTTAATATTAAGCAATGCCCTGCAGTTGTAAACCAGCCTATTAAAGTTTTGTTTTTTTAATCTAGGTGTCATGTACGGACAACCCACTATTTCTTAAATTTAACGACCATTTTACAACAGATTTCTGGCCAGATAATTTAATGCCTAGTAACTTTAGACCAAGTGACTTAAGGTGAAATTATTTAAGGCCAAAAAAAACTTTGAACCAAACAGTTTTAGGACAAGTGAGTTTAGGCAAAATATTTTTAAGTCAAACAATTATACTGTAGCAGTTTTAGGCTAAATGTTTTAAGCCAAGGGATGCATCACGTAAGATGAGACACAATATAAGTTTTTTTAAATTTAAATTAAGTCTGTGTCATGTAGATAGGCAAAAATGGAACATTTATTGAACTTCTACAGAGGAATAAAAGATTCGAACCTGTAAAATGGACACGATATGCTTCTTGTTGCAGAGGGCTTCTATGTCGCCTTCCTTGACTAGCTTGATCAGCTCTTGGAGCGCGTGGCCCCTGACCGGCAGCAGAGGGTCGCACACTTCGAACAGTGCCTGCTCGTACCGGCTCTGCTTCTTCCAGTCGAGGCGCGCCCCAGGTCCTTCGGAGCTGCCCTCCCCGCCATCCTCCTCGTCCTCATCCTCCTCCACACGACCGTGGAAGGTGTCTTGCTCCGAGACGGCGGGCGGCTGCCCCCCCTCGCCCTCCACGTTCGACCTCGCCGACTTGGGCTTGTCACCTTTGCCCTTCGCCTTCTTCGGCTCTTTGGAGCGGCCCTTCGGCTTCTGGGAGCCCTTGACCGCCGGCTCCTTGACCACCCCGTGGGTGACCAGCGTGTCGTACAGCTTGTCCGCAAACTTCTTCAGGTCCTGGTTGGTCACGTTCTGTCGGATTATCTTGAGCGGCTTGATCAGCTCCTTGAAGGGCTCCCACTTGGCGTCGGTGGGGCCCGGGTCACTGATCATCACGCTGAGGACCATCAGCACCACGAACAGGCTCTCGAGGTCCACGCTGGAGTCAGGACCTTCTTCCTCGCCCTTCAGCAGGAAGCTGGCGTCCTTCTCGAGCATGTGCCGGATGAAGTGGATGACGTGCGTGGGGTCCTTGACGATCCGCTCCTGGATGGCAGGGCTCTCCGCCAGCGTGGCCAGCAGGCGGATGGCCACCACGCTCCGATCCGAGTGGCCGACGATGCTGGAGATGAAGCGGTCCGTGTCGGGCGGGTCGCAGGCGACGCCGCCGTCGAACGGCAGGTCCGGCTTCTGCGTGAGGACGAGCAGCAAGGAGACGAACAGGCTGTTGGCCAGGTCCCCGCCGGCGTCCCCGACGCTCAAGAGCTCCAGGAGGCAGTCGCCCGCCTGCTCGAACATCACCAGCGTGTCCACGTCCTCGGTGTGCAGCTGCAGCAGCACCCCGCCCGAGGGCCCAAACGCAAACTCCACCTTGTCGCTGACGTCCAGCATCCCCTCCGCCCGGTCCCGGAACAGGAACGCCCCGTAGATGTCTCTCATCGACAGCTGGCTGCTGCCGGACACGAACTTGAGCAGCAGCTCCTGGACGGGCCTCTTCAGGCTGGACGCGCTCGAGTAGATCTTCTGGTGCAGGCGGAAGAGCGGGGAGGCGACGGGCGCGAGCAGGTCGGCCGGCAGGGAGGACATCTCGCTCTGGGGGGCGACGAAGCACCGGTGAAGCATGGCGACGCAGCGCGACACCTCCTCCTCCGTGGCGATGACTGCGACGTCCAGCCTCCCCGAGGGGTCCTCCGTCAAGGCGTCCACGCTCGGGATGAACTGGGGGTCGTTCAGCTTGGCGATCTTCTGGGTGAGCAGCTCCACTTCGCGGTAGAACACCGGGCCGTGGCCGGAGACGTCGCAGCTGAGCAGCAGCGGTCGCATCATCACGTCCAGGATGTAGCGCATGCACATCAGGGGCTTCTTCTCGTACAGAGTCTTGATGCACAGGACCGCGACACTACTGTAGCGTTCTGCATGGGCTTTCCCGTCAGCGTTCAGCAGTTGAATGAGCTGTGAAGAAAAAAAACACAAAAGCACAAGCATTAGGAAAAAAACTAAACGCGATGAACAGATAACAAGAAATTTAAATACGTACGCAGTAAACCCACATGAGACTAGGAATTACTAATACCTAAGACAATAATCTCCAGGAAGAGCCAGAAGCAGTCTGCAGAAGAGAACTGGCAGAACTTAAAATTTCACTTTTAACGTGATTTTGTAATAAAAAATGGTTAGTTTTCCTGAATGCTTCAAATTTAATAAGGAAAAACTTTTCCGCGAGCTACCTACTATTCCCAGCCAGGTTCACAACCTGTGACATAGCATAATAATATATTAACCAATATTTTTAACTAATTTGCATAATATTTTTTTGTTCATAATTAATACTCATGGTTCTGTTATTATACATAGTAGGGATTGGTCGGTACCGGTTCTCGGTTCTTGGTTCTTACGGTTCTCAGGATTTTAACCGGCACCGAGAACCGAAGCTAAAATGTCGGTGCCGGCAGTATAGCAAAACCCTTTACGAAAATAGTCCTTCACTACAACTTAACTGCAGCATGAAATGGCTCAACTCACGTTCAATTCACTTATGAATTATTTTTTTGGACTTCTGTGGAATAATATTCAACTCTAACTATAAAATAAATTACACGTGAAAATATTTAATGTTCTCGTCACATCTGTAAACAAACTACGTTATACAATCAAAACATAACAGTTGAAGGTGCCATAGATGTATGTGGTTTATAGATGTGTGCAACTCTATAACGTGCCTCAGCAGAGATGCGAGAACAGAAAAAAGCCATGTTTGTTTCAATTTGTTTTTAAAAATAGGTAGTTAATTGAGTCGTTGACATGTAAGTAAGGGTGACTGGTGTATAAAGAACAATTAAAAGTGCAAAATTCCACAGAATGTTTGTTTAATAGAATTAATGATTGATATAAAATTTTCCGTAATAATTTTTGGCATTCTAAAATTTTATGCTTTTTGTGCAGTGCTTTGGACTGTAAGTTCACTGCATCTGCAGCCATCTAGCGTAATGGCTAGTAACTTTCTCTTTTAGGTAAACGGGATTGCTTTGAAGGGGGAAGTTTTTTTTTTTTATTAACTTAAGTGGTGTATGGATGTGTAGATGTATTTTACTAATGGCTGGTCAAACAAAATGCTTGTTGACACTTCTAAAGTATAATTATTCTGGCCAAATAGAGCAAATTGTGTAAGAAATGGCATCAGAAGTGTGGCAGTAATTTACTGTTGACTGTGCAAACAAATTGAATTCAATGTAGGCAATAAGTTTGATAGACAATTTAATATTTTAATTCTTTGAAAGTTCACCATCATTGTATTTAAATCCATTATTGTAACATTTTTTTTTTATTCCTTTATTTTAAAGGAGGGTGTATATTCTGTACGGTTACATGGTACCGCGTACAGCAACATAAGACTACAGTAAGTCCTCGGTTTACGTCGGGGTTACGTTCCTGAAAACCGCGACGTAAATAGAAACGACGCAAAATGAGCCATGTTTCATGCCACCGGCCGACCACGGCCCAAGGTCGGCCGGAAGCGCTGGCATACAGACGTGACAACGGGCAATTTTATCAGCAAATTACAACCGACAGCATGGGAAACAAGTCCAACTAGTACTTCTCAGCTTTATAGAATGGTTATTTAACCAGCTGCTTTATTACCTTTATTGATTGAAATATAAAAACAGATATATAGTCGTTTGGAAGACATCTTATGAAGAAAAAATCATAAATTGCAGTGAGCTGATACTGTAGGCCTACTACAAACGCATTATATCACGATAAAGTTAACAACGGCACGTTTAAAACTCCGGCCAACTCAATGATATAGCGACTGAAGTGTAGAGCTGTAGCAAACCGTATGTATTCGTTACTGAGTAACGGGTGCGGCATCTAGTAACGAGTAACGAAACGTTACACACGAATGCATTTCGTTACTCGCATTTTTCGTATGTTTTACGCATGCGCGCGCTTATTCGTTACAAAGAACGATGTTTGCTTATTAAGAAAAGTATAATTTGGAAATTCGTCGTCCAAGTTTTTTACTGTTTATTAAAGGTATTGTGTGTGTAGACAAAGTTTGGGATTGGAACAGGAACAACGTAAGAAAGTATTTTTTACAAATTATAAATATGTATGTTTTTGTTTTTTATTATCACGTATTTTCACGTTTTTTGTTCTTATCTTAAAAGATATATTATAATAAAGCTGCTCTAATGAGATTTTATTGTTTCTTGGTTAACAAAAGCTGTTAATTATCAAATACTTTTAATTGTTTATATTCGATTTATTATTATTTACGTGACGTCATACTGTACGCGTACGAAATACGACTCGATTCGTTGCTGTTACATAACATAACATGTTATACAGTATCAGAAGTAACGAGTAACGATACGAAAGTAACGAGTACTAATTGTTATAGTAACGAATACATACGGGTACACTTTTTTTAGTTACTTTTACACCTCTACTGAAGTGCCAAGGAGTTGGACGAAAAGGGGTAGGAGAAAATGCTGTGTCGTTGCGGGAAGTAGATAACACTTCTACGTGCGAGATACGTGGGTGGCCGAGCGGACGGGCTGGTAGTATTGCATCACCGCGCGGAGAGCAGCGGAGAGCAGGAAGCGTCCCTCATGATGTATGATAAGAGAAGGCGGTGAACGTGTAGCTTACGCTACATAGCATAAATTAACTACCGAAGGAAACAAAGAATCATAAACGAATTATATACGGTGTTTTGGTTAAAATAAAGATTTACGGTCATTGTAAACGACGTTATTGTGAATCGGCGACAACTTAAATTGAAACATGAGTACTCAAACATTAGCGACGTTAATCCGAAACGACGTAAATCGGTACGACGTAAATAGAGGACTTACTGTACTTATCAATTGTTTTATTATCATATATGTATTTAGTTATTATTTATAATACTATGATGTTGTTTAACACTATTATATAATATATCTGACCTTCAAACTACGGAATTGTCATGTTACAGCTTAGCATTCATAAACATTGAACTGACTATACTACCATCAAACCTAACCTGATTTAATATTTAACTCATTGTTGCAACTTCACTTCTGTTATTTATTGTATTTTTTTCTCTCGCCACAGATATTTTATATTTAATAGTGTTTCCACTTTGTTTTGATGTGATTAGTAATCACTTACATCAGATTACCTGTTCCTGGCTGCAGTGTTTACAGCCGCAGGCTATCCTGTATAATAGCATACCGCCATGGGCGGAAGTGCGTCCGTGAATTATGATAGAAAAAAAGTAAGAAAAGGCGCTTTTCGTCTGGGCCTATCCCGACGCCGGCCTTTATAGAAATTGATATAATTAACATAATTTTGTAAAATAATATAAATTCAGTGATTATAAACTAATTTGTGTTGTGGTGACTAAGACCGTGAGTATTTACAACGGGATCCGGCGGCAAATAGATGAATTATCTGCAAATTAGTTAGAGGCTTAGAGCATAAGCTGAAAGTTGCCATTTTTTTTTGCTGGATAGCGTCACTAGCACAGAATTTTACAAGTTAATACTATTGAACACTATAATTATATTCCAGTCAACTACATATACTTCGGACAATTGTGAACCTTATTTATTTATTTATTCGTTTTAACTTTATTACAGATTTGAATGATTATTTCAGAATGATTTATAGTGAATATTCTACTCAGTGGTCTGAAAGCAGAACTTATGCTAACCCTGAGCACTAGCCGAGGTGATAATATTATTTATTGAAGCAATTTCATAATAATTCTTTAGTGTTTGTATATTTTACTGAAACTGATCCACGATAAATTACAGAAATTTGAATACATTAACTATTAAACTGTTTCTCGTATAAGAACTTGTGACAAATGATAATTTCAACGTAATGAACTTTAGTATAAATCTGTGCCTACGTATCTCCTGCATTTTTAACCAGTCAACCTAACCAGGAAAACCACAATTAACCTGATTAATTCATAATTTTTTCTCACTAATAATCTGCACAATTTATCACTATTCATAACAACTCTATTAAATTCCCACTGTATGACAATAGAAGAATTAATGTTGTTGTGTAATTATTTGTTTAGTATTAATATTGTTCAGTGTATTTGTTATAGTTGTTTGCATGTCTTTTGTCATTAAACTGTGTGTTGTTTACATTGTCATAGCCATTCACTCTACACAATTACAGTTTTTGCTTTTATTATTTTCATTCATTTGTTTCCATAGTTAATTCATTACGTCCAAAATATAAAACGGACACTCATTTAACATAGCAACGGCGCCCAATAAATTTTAATAACTTTTAATTAGCTATGTTATGCCCATAGAATAATTGAAATTATACAAGAAATAGATACATAGAGTCGACAAGTCAGAGGGGTGTTACCACCATCCATATACAAACACAATACATAATAAATTGACGCACGTCCTCCCTCTCCAGTGCACGAAAAAGGAGGGGGGGTTCCTCTCGGTAAGGGGGAAGGGAGGAACTGTCAGAGTTTCGCCCTCAGAGGCAGGGGAAGGTGGCCTCCTTTGGAGGGTAACAGGCTCCCACTTGGCGACTCGGAGGTGGCCGCGAGCGGGGGGATCTCGATGATCTGGCGGTTGGCCTGTGGGGGTGCAGGCCGCAGCTGTGGTCGGGTCGGCTGGCGCAGGGCCGCCTGCGGGGTCACCCCTCGGAGGTCGCTCGGGGGTCGTTGGTTGATGGCCCGGGCTGCGACATGGGCGGCTGTTGGTGGTGCCCTCGTTGGTGAGGCGGGCAGTGGGGTGATCACTGCAGGTACTCGAAAGCACCCGGGGGAGTACCGCTCCTGCGTCGGTGGGCCCCTATGCACTGCGAGAGGCGCGGGGACGCGACCCCCACGAGCGCGGGCAGCCTCGTCTCGTAGCACCGTATAGATATTTCTAGGGCCAGTCTCCTCCCGTAACTTGGCCGCTAGCACCTTCGCTGCTTTCTTTTGGCCGGCCCGGTGTCTCGGCATTTAAGGGGAGGCGGACAGGAAGGCTGGTCGCGGAGGCAGGGATGGTCTTCGGTTTTTACTCCCCCAGCTGGTGTCTGACACCTGAACAAGAAAAGGGGGGGGGGGGATGGTGAGAGGGGCGATCCCCTAAATGGCGGTGGGGTGGGGTGTCTTCCCTAGGTCCCTGAGTGCGAACACAGGGCTAGGGGAGAGGCTATGGTTCGACCTCTGTCCTTCCTCGACTCGGGGAACTCGGACGGCGATTAAAACCGCCCTCCGACTTCACCTGGCCGGGAGGCTAAAGCCAAGTGCGGGAGAAACACGGAGGCCCCCTGGCCTTCCCCAACACGCGGAGTTACCAGCGTAGTGTTAGGGGGACCGGAGTTGTCTCTCCTCGCCAGGCAAGAGGAAATCGGTACGCGATGTAACCGCGTAGTTCCGACTCGCTCGCTCGGCGGTTCTGTTTCCCCCTCCGCCGGCGAAAGTGGTCTGATACGCGATGTAACCGCGTAGTACCAGCCCTCTCGCTCGGCGAAGACACTCGGAGGCAGTCAGACTGACCGGCCCGGGACCCAAACTCCCTTTGGAACCAGGAATGGCGGAATTATATGCCAAGGCCAGCTCCCGCGCAGTAGCGTGGGGAGTGAATCCGGGAACGGCTGTCGTCCGGAGATTTTTCCCCCCCTTGGTTCGGACAGGAAGGCTGTGGAGGGGTGGCGGAACTGACGGGGTTTCGAGATCTTAACACAGCACGTTCTGGTAAGCAGCTTTTTTATTCACGGGAACACAGCACCAACACGAGAGTTCCCAGCCTCGGGCGGCAGCGATAGACTTCGTTGTCGCTTGGTCGCGCACGCGAAGGGCGAGACTGCTCGTCAGGAGGCGAGCGCCCTACTACTCCTTGAGGGCTCTCCGCAGGGCCCTTTTATACCTGATAGCCGGATGAAAGAAGGAGAGGGGGGGGGGGGCGGAGGAAGCCTCCCTTGCGGGCAAGGGTGGAGCGTCCTGTGCTGCGGGTCGCCGAATTGCCCAGGGGTCGAGCGCCCACCCGGCGCTCGGCCCGGTAAACGGCCGCTCGGGGCGGTGGACAATCTCTCCGAAGCGGGGAGGGGGGGCACATGGCGACGGCTCTCGTAGATAAGACCGCCGGTGGCGCGTCAAGCCCCCCCAATCTGTCAGCCGGAGCCGTCGGTGTCGACTTCCTTCCTTCCTTCCTTCCTTCCTATCGTGGGCGGGGTTGAAGGGTGGCGTATGGGCGGGGGTGTCTGATCTCTCTACCCGTCCCTTATATAGTATGGTTAGGGTAGGGGCAGGTACTAAATGGCTGGGACTCTCGTGCTTACCCTATACATATAAACATTCCTAGACACTCACACATTTTTTTTCTCTCTCTTCTGCTGGTGGTCTGCTCCAGCAGATGGGGTTGACCTGCGGGTTCAGGACTACCCTGAGCTTACAAGCGCCTATCTATGCTTTCGAGCCAGTTAGTGAGAAGTGACAATAACTCTTTATTGGGCTCTAGGCATAGTTACATGGCATCAGCACTTTGGGTGCGGGGTCCTGGGTTCGCCTCCACACGATGAGGGTGGCGGGAGTTCTCTTGGTGGCCCCCTAGCGCTGTCCCCTCTCTGGTCCGCCATGTTGATGGGGTGCAGGAGGAGCAGCGGGTCCTCCATTGGGCCTCGGCGTAGCGACGAGGACTATCCTCCATTGTGCGTCGGCAGTCCCTCCAGGGAGGGACCCGTCGTTGCGGCGGAGAATCTCGAGGGTTCGGTGGGTTTTCCCCGATTGGGGTGCTCGGCTGCCCTGGGGGCTCCGACTCGACGTCCTTTGGGGCGGGCTCGCAGGTCTGTGGGGGGGTGACCTGGGTATCCCGTGGGAAGACAGCAAGCGCCTCTGACTCCCTCTCTCCGAGGGGCACGGACGCACTCGGTTCAGGTAGCTCGGCTCTGGTGCAGGGCCCTCCGTGTGGCGTGCGACCTTCCATTGGCGTCTGTCTTGGCTGGGCGGGCCTGCGCTCGCTGAGTCGTTGTGACTCCGCCTGCGGTTGCCCTGGAGTGGGCGTGCGGCTGAGGGGCCTCATTTCGACTCCCCCCTGAGGTGCCGGTGTCCCCGGAGGCGAGGGCGGAGGGGTGGGGTGGTGTCCGCCTCGTCCCCTTCCAGACGGGTCTCGGGAGGCCCTTTCTTCTGGATTGGGTCCGGGTCTACCTCTGGTGTGTGAGCTCTCTTCACTTGGGAGATGTGGGATTTCCGCATGTTCCCCTGTTGATCTTGGAGCCATACCGTATTACCCCGTCGGCAAGTCACCTGGAGGGGGCCCTCCCATTTGGGGTGGAAGCCGGCATGGAAATGCCTCAGCTTGTTGCTGAGGGGGTGGGTTCGGAGGTACACCTGGTGACCCTCCTGTACTTTAGACTCCTTATTGCTTAAAGGGGGGTATTTCTGGGCGATATAGGCGGTTTGCCGGCGATGAGCTTCCCGAATGCGCAGCATCTGTTCTCTGCGCACTGCTTCGGCATCTGGGACCTCGCTGGGGTTAGTTCCCCACTCCCATTCTCCGGGGCGATGTAACGTGTGACCCAGCAAAAGTTCGGCCGGGGAGGTACCTATGGCCTCATCATGCCGCCGTCTGAGTGAAAACAGGATATTGGGGACATGCGAGCACCAACGCCTATGGTCCTCCGTCATGCACAGCCGCAACCCTTTCTTTATCTCTTGGTTGCGACGTTCTGTGGGATTCCCTTGAGGGTGATACCCTGGGGTAGTCCAGGCAGTGGTGCGCCAGCGCTTGCAGGCGGCCTTCCACTGGGTCCCTGTAAACTGGGGGCCATTGTCCGAAAGGAGGCTCTTGGGATATCCCCAGCGGGGGAAGAACTCGGCCTCCAACCTTCTGATTAAGGTCAGGGCTTCGGCATTCGGAAGAGGATAGGCCTCTACCCACCTCGAGAATAACTCGGTGACGACCAGGAGGTAGCGTTGTCCTTTCGTGGATCGGGGGTAGGGCCCCATAAGGTCGATGGCTATCGTGTCCCACGGTCGGCTGGGCCTCCTGGGAATTCCTGTGGCGCGCTCTCCCCCGTGTGCCTTCGACACGGCACAGCGCTCACACTGTTTGACATAAGCCTGCACATCCTTCGTCATCCCTGCCCAGGCGAACCGACGAGTGATTTCTCGTAAGGTCTCCCGGCCTCCAGGATGGCCTGCGTGGGCATGCTTGTGGCTATAGGCACAGAGGTCTGCCCTGAGGGTGTGGGGTACCCACAGTTTCCATTCTGCGCTGCCCAGGTTGGGTCTCATCCAGATGTAACCCTGCTCCTCTTTGTACTGTTGGGGCTGCCGGAAAAGGATTTCTCTTATCGTCCCATCCTTCTGTTGTTCTCGGGCAAATACCTCATGGTCGAGTTTGCGCTCAAGGGCCTGCACACTCTTTCCTGGTTGGACCCCTATACTCGGGGGTAGTTCGGGTGGCAGGGCGTGCTCCCATTCCTCAAGGGGGGGATGGGCCCCAGTGGGGTTGGGTGCTCTAGAGAGTGCATCGGGCAGCTCATTCTCTTTGCCCGGGCAATGCTGAAAGGTAAACGAAAACTCTTGGAGTAGCAGAGCCCAACGTCCTAACTTAGACTTACTTGCGCTCATCGTATGTAGCCACGTGAGAGCTTGGTTGTCCGTCCGGAGAAGGAAATGCACATCCTCGAGGTGATACCGGAACTTTTGGATACCCCAGATGATGGCCAGGCATTCTTGTTCGTTCGAATGGTACCTCTGCTCCGTCTTAGTGAGCAGGGTGCTGGCGTAGGCTATCACCCGTTTAGACTTTCCGGGTCCTTCTTGGAAGAGGACTGCCCCGAGTCCGACTTCACTGGCATCTGTCTGAAGGATGAGAGGGGTGTTCGTTTGGGGGCGATACAACATAGCTGGTTGGGCGAACTGTTCTTTTAGACTGCGGAAGGCCTTCTCCTCTGTGGCTGTCCAGTGCCAACGGCTAGTTTTCTGTAGGAGCTGGTTTAGGGGCCCCATGCCTCCTGCGACATTGGGTATGAAGTCCCGCAACCAGTTGCACAGGCCGAGAAACTGCCTGAGTTGCTTGCGGTTCTAAGGGGCTGCGGCTTCCTGAATTGCCCGAATTTTCTCTGTTTGCGGAAAATTGCCGTCAGGGGTAACCCGATGACCCAGAAAATCTACTTCGGTCTTTCCGAAATGACATTTTTCTAGGCGGCAGCTGAGTCCGTGAAGGGCGAACCGGTCTAGCACTAGTTGGAGATGAGTCTGATGCTCCCCCCAGGACTGGGAGAAAATTATGACGTCATCTAAGTAGGCATAGCAGAATTCCCCGAGGTATCCTGTCAGGACCGTGGATGACATGAGGCGCTGGAAAGTAGCTGGGGCATTCTTGAGCCCGAAGGGCATCACCTTGAACTGTAGCACTTCGCCGTTGGGGGCAGTGAAGGCGGTATATTGCCTTGAGTCCGGATGGACGGGGATCTGCCAATAACCATATCTCAAGTCGAGGGTGCTGAATATTTTTGCCCCTCCCAGGGATTTGAGGGTATTCCCTAGATTCAAGCTGGGGGGTGCGACGGGCTGTGTGATCTGATTTAAGTCGTGATAGTTCACGCAGAACCTGAGGGTCCCATCTTTCTTGGGTACGAGCACCACTCGGGCATTGTAGGCCGAGACTGAGGGTTCTATTATGTCCAGTTGCTTCATCTCTTGAATCTGCGTCTCTATGAGACCCCGGCGATGGACCGATGGTTCTCCTGACCTCTGGTGAATTGGGCGTTGGTGCACCAGGTGGATCTCATGACTGATGCTGGAGGTCTGGTGGAGAGTGCTGTGGTGCGCAAAGACCTCCTGATTAGCAGACAAGGTATCCACCAGGCTTGGGACCTCGTGGTCGGCCAACTGATGGTTTAGCTCTTCTCCCGAAATCCTTTGGTGGGTCGGTTGCTGCTGGGGCCTCTTCCAAGTGATGGAGGTTCTTTGGGTGTCCCCGAGACAGATCCGGTTCTGGTGGCAGTCGATTACCGCCTTCTGTTGTGTTAACCAGGGCTGCCCGAGTATCATGGTCTCTCGCAGTTCGTCTGAGACAAAAAATCGGGAGACTATGGGG
The DNA here is from genome assembly GCF_032445375.1 of Bacillus rossius redtenbacheri. Classification (NCBI taxonomy): domain Eukaryota; kingdom Metazoa; phylum Arthropoda; class Insecta; order Phasmatodea; family Bacillidae; genus Bacillus; species Bacillus rossius. The sequence continues at coordinate 17,300,339 of NC_086344.1, read as the reverse complement.
CGACCGGAAATTCTCACCTCGAGGTCCACTGTTCCCTTGACTGGAAGGGTGGTTCCCACCTGGGCCATATATATCGGCTCCGGGGGGTCTGGGTTTAGGGCGACCCTGGGTCCCGCATGAGAGGCCCTTATGAAATTTCCTGATGCGGCAGTATCCAGTAAGGCCAGGATGTTTTTCCCCTGAACCTCGACGGTGATCCGGGGAGCCTCCGAAAGAGGGCCCTGGGTGGTTAGCACGGATATCTGGGGGTCTCTGTTTACCTCGCCGGGCGGCCCGACCCTCTTGTCGTCCCGGCGGGGTCGTTTCCCGCTTCCTTAGAGGGTGGCTCTGAGGGAGGGGTGGCGGGCTGCTCCTTTTTCTTCCCCAAGTATACTGCACAATCCTTGTGGAAGTGGCATCCCGGGCAGTGCCAGCACTTGGGAAGCTGCGGGGGTGGGTAGGAGAGCAACCTGTTGGCTTGTCCCCTCCTCCCGTTCTCGGCGGGGGGTCTAGCGAGCTGCGCAGGTGCTCTGCCCCTGCCCTTCTCGCGGTCCCTCTCTTCTATGTCTTGTTCTCTCACCCGGGCTCTTTTAACCAGCTCCTCGAAGCTGCTGGGCTCGGGGTTGCGGAGGTGGGCTTTGACCTCTGGGCTCATGAGGCGAAGGATGAGTTCCACCCCTGTCTCTTCCTGCTGGTTGGGGAGCACTCGGTGTATTAGTTGAACTTTGTGCCTGATAAAGAGCTCCGACTCCTCTCCCAGGCGTTGGTGCTGACTGTACAGTTCTGCCGTCAGGAGGGAAAGAACCTCTTTCCCTGAGAATCTCTCCTGTAATCGATCTGCTAACTGGCTCCAGGTGGTAATGAACTCGCCGTACCGGCTCCACCATTCCCCGGCCTTCCCTGTGAGACGGCTCTTAGCCCTGGCTACCCATAAAGAGGCGGGTAGCTGTATCCGGGCAAATTCCATGCGGCAGCTCTCTAAGAACTCGCCTGGGTCTCCTTGGGGCTTCCCTGCGTACTCTGGGATGCCCTCTGGCTCTATATGGGTGGTCCTGTCTGTCATTTTTCTCGTCCCGGGGTATGCATGACTGGTGCGAGCGGCGCGACAGAGGGGGCAATAATATTCCAATCCCTCGCTGTTCCGGTCCTCGTCCCGCCATCCTAGGCACAGATAGTGGTAGGTTCTTGGGCAACTCTCACAGGTGGTTCTGCGCACCCCTTCTCCCCCACACTCAGGGAGATCACAACTGGTTTGCCTAAGTCGACAAGGTGGGCACCTGAACTCAAGGTCGGTGAGGTCCCTGTCTGCGTCTTCCCATCCCAGGCAGGCGTAATGATAAGCTCCCCCACAATGAGCGCAGGCGATGTTTCTGGTGCCTGTCCCAGGACAGTCTGGATGCACACACGGGGCTCCTGGGTTAACTGTGGGCCTACCGTCGGTGGCCATGGTACTAACTGGGCGCCACGGGATTATTTTAAGACGCCCCGACGTCTGGTAGTACTCGGCGAGATACTCTTAATCAAGGGATTTCCCCTGGTTCCGCTGTTCCGATTCAACGGATAACAGTGGGGCCCCACGTTGGGCGCCAAGAAATTAACTTGACGCACGTCCTCCCTCTCCAGTGGTAAGGGGGAGGGGAGGAACTGTCAGAGTTTCGCCCTCAGAGGCAGGGGAAGGTGGCCTCCTTTGGAGGGTAACAGGCTCCCACTTGGCGACTCGGAGGTGGCCGCGAGCGGGGGGATCTCGATGATCTGGCGGTTGGCCTGTGGGGGTGCAGGCCGCAGCTGTGGTCGGGTTGGCTGGCGCAGGGCCGCCTGCGGGGTCACCCCTCGGAGGTCGCTCTGGGGTTGCTGGTTGATGGCCCGTGCTGCGACATGGGCGGCTGTTGGTGGTGCCCTCGTTGGTGAGGCAGGCAGTGGGGTGATCACTGCAGGTACTCGAAAGCACCCGGGGGAGTACCGCTCCTGCGTCGGTGGGCCCCTATGCACTGCGAGAGGAGCGGGGACGCGACCCCCACGATCGCGGGCGGCCTCGTCTCGTAGCACCGTATAGATATTTCTAGGGCCAGTCTCCTCCCGTAACTTGGCCGCTAGCACCTTCGCTGCTTTCTTTTGGCCGGCCCGGTGTCTCGGCATTTAAGGGGAGGCGGACAGGAAGGCTGGTCGCGGAGGCAGGGATGGTCTTCGGTTTTTACTCCGCCAGCTGGTGTCTGACACCTGAACAAGAAAAGGGGGGGGGGGGGGATGGTGAGAGGGGCGATCCCTCTAAATGGCGGTGGGGTGGGGTGTCTTCCCTAGGTCCCTGAGCGCGAACACAGGGCTAGGGGAGAGGCTCTGGTTCGACCTCTGTCCTTCCTCGACTCGGGGAACTCGGATGGCGATAAAAACCGCCCTCCGACTTCACCTGGCCGGGAGGCTAAAGCCAAGTGCGGGAGAAACACGGAGGCCCCCTGGCCTTCCCCAACACGCGGAGTTACCAGCGTAGTGTTAGGGGGACTGGAGTTGTCTCTCCTCGCCAGGCGAGAGGAAATCGGTACGCGATGTAACCGCGTAGTTCCGACTCGCTCGCTCGGCGGTTCTGTTTCCCCCTCCGCCGGGGAAAGAGGTCTGATACGCGATGTAACCACGTAGTACCAGCCCTCTCGCTCGGCGAAGACACTCCCTCCGACTTCACCTGGCCGGGAGGCTAAAACCAAGTGCGGGAGAAACACGGAGGCCCCCTGGCCTTCCCCAACACGCGGAGTTACCAGCGTAGTGTTAGGGGGACCGGAGTTGTCTCTCCTCGCCAGGCAAGAGAAAATCGGTACGCTATGTAACCGCGTAGTTCCGACTCGCTCGCTCGGCGGTTCTGTTTCCCCCTCCGCCGGGGAAAGAGGTCTGATACGCGATGTAACCGCGTAGTACCAGCCCTCTCGCTCGGCGAAAACACTCGGAGGCAGTCAGACTGACCGGCCCGGGACCCAAACTCCCTTTGGAACCAGGAATGGCGGAATTACCTGCCAAGGCCAGCTCCCGCGCAGTAGCGTGGAGAGTGAATCCGGGAACGGCTGTCGTCCGGAGATTTTCCCCCCCTTGGTTCGGACAGGAAGGCTGTGGAGGGGTGGCGGAACTGACGGGGTTTCGAGATCTTAACACAGCACGTTCTGGTAAGCAGCTTTTTTATTCACGGGAACACAGCACGAACACGAGAGTTCCCAGCCTCGGGCGGCAGCGATAGACTTCGTTGTCGCTTGGTCGCGCACGCGAAGGGCGAGACTGCTCGTCAGGAGGCGAGCGCCCTACTACTCCTTGAGGGCTCTCCGCAGGGCCCTTTTATACCTGATAGCCGGATGAAAGAAGGAGAGGGGGGGGGGGGCGGAGGAAGCCTCCCTTGCGGGCAAGGGTGGAGCGTCCTGTGCTGCGGGTCGCCGAATTGCCCAGGGGTCGAGCGCCCACCAGGCGCTCGGCCCGGTAAACGGCCGCTCGGGGCGGTGGACAATCTCTCCGAAGCGGGGAGGGGGGGCGCATGGCGATGGCTCTCGTAGATAAGACCGCCGGCGGCGCGTCAAAATATATAGAGTAAAATATATACATAAAGTAGATTTCTTGAAATAATTACTAGATTGATATAGTAAATTTTAGTTTTATTAAGTGTTCTCTATATTATTTCGAATTAATTTTTTTATTAATACGTATTACATTTTTAATAGGTTGGTGTGTTTACTGTGGCTTCAAACAGTGTTTTTTTTTGTAGCCAAAACAATAAATAGTTTATTACTTAAAATATGTCATAAATAATGTGTGAATAATATTTATTTTATTGTTTAAGTCAGAACCGAGAACCGATTTTTAAGAACAGGTACTGAACCGAGAACCGGGAAAAAACAGGAATTGACCCATCACTAATACATAGGCTATTAAAAATGTTTGGTTTGTGCTTTAATAATATTATTTGGTTTAGGTTTAACATAAAGCTGAATGTAATATATTTTTATTATTATTCTTTCACTGTATTTTTTTTAGTCAAAATTAATATGTATATTAATTTAGGTTTTTACAATTATAAAGCACGCTCAGGGCAGTAAGACAGTAACATCCTAGAAGTTTTGAAAAAAAGGAAGACAGCAATGGGTCACACTGACACCCTAAGAAATGCGTCAGAAAACCTATCACATGGGCGCATGACAGTGCAACAATAGCCCAGAAGGTTCGCTGGGTGCTTTTTCAGCCAGCCAATCAGGAGGAACCATGATGTGGGGTGAAGTGAAAATCCAGACTTTCAGAGAATAATTTTCAGCAAGGCAATTTCCCTACATGGTCAGTTGATAGGTCAGTTGGCCCACGGGGTTGCCTCCTTTGTAACTGCATGGTGCAAAGTAGTTTTCGCTCGATTGTTGCTGCGTGCAGTTGCTTCATCAGCAACTCGTGAAATTCTGACAGTAAATTTACAAGTGACAATGTAACTGCTGCTGGTCAGGGTCAGGCTCAGTCGCAAACTTTTTTATTGTGAATGTTTCGGACGATATTAATTATAAATCCGACCCCAGGCGTTGGCATCGGCCCAGGGTGACCGTCGTCACCCACCCGGGATAAATTCAGCGGGATGACGTACCTGGTTACGTAAACTTAACCCAAAGACTTAATTTTTTTTATATTGTGCGACATGAGGCTGTGAAGTTCAGCTGGAACTGTGTTTGTACGTATTGTAAAAATGATTTATCACAAAGTAATGAGTTAGGTATAAAACCATTTGTAGAAACAAGAAACGTTTCCAATTAACAAACTTTCGACCAGAGAATGGAACCGTGATTGGTAACGTGTGTAAGTTGTGATTTTTTTTTTTTTTTTTAAACAATATTCAAAGGATGTTCGCAGGCTTTCACGGCCATTGTCTGAAGTAGCTTGGCTTCTGGGTTGTAGCCGCGTCCTTGGCGAATAATTCACAGACGTTTCGGTCGACATTGCAGTCGCCTTCATCAGAGAGCAGGAGGTAACTGCTCCCTGATGAAGGCGACTGCATTGTCGACCAAAACGTCAGTGAATTATTCGCCAAGGACGCGGCCTACAACCCAGAAGCCAAGTTACTTCAAACAAAGGAAGTCAAAATAAAAACGTTATCATATAACTCACAATCTCAGAGTCGCTACAGTAAGTTGGCGTAGGACGAACCTGGGCGCAGACGTTGCTGAAGTACTGCTCGGCGTTGAGCGTGTGCACGTGCGTGACGAGGCGCGCCACCGTGTCCTGCTTGCTCCAGTCGCTGGCCGAGTCGGGGCCCGAGTCGAGGATGGCGGCGGCGAGCGCGCCCACCCCGCCCGGCCGCGTCAGGCAGTACACCAGCTGCTGCACGCACACGCGCTTCAGCCACGAGGGTGGCGGCACTCGCGCTATCCCCTGCGACACACGAGCATCTTACACTCTCTCTCCCTCTAGGGAACACTGTCTCTTCCAAGCAAATACAACATCACAATATTCACACACGTTGAATATTATTCAAATTAAAAATGACAAATACAAAAACCTTTTTTTTTTTTCACACTTCACACAGTAGTCTAAAAAAAATCTATCCAAAATACAGTTAAATAAAAAAAAGAGGAATATGTTACATACCTGGAACCACAAAAAAAAAAAAAGTGTAAAATAAACAAAAATTAAAAATAACCTGGGAATGCAATTTCCAGGGTGTCTACCAGATCTAGTAAATGAAATTCCCTGATTTTTCCAGGTTTTCCAGGTCTAAAACTGAATTATTCCAGGTTTTCTTTAACACAATTACGACATTCCACGAAACTGAAAAAACTGCAGAACAATACATTGATGGGTTTCAAAGTATTTCAACTTACTTAAATTAGTAAAAATATTACCTTCTTCTAAACGTGGCCAAAGTGACTCAATGGCAAATAAAACATTCTGCTACAAATATTTCACAACTTACTTTTCCAAAAAAACATTAGTAAAAGGAATCTCCCGTCAATTTCGCAGTGACTCAACTTTTGTGTCTATAGCACTTGCTTCAGAACAAGCCAAATCCAACACTCGAGCCTTCTTAAACTGCAATGCCTTGATCTCCTCTTCAACTCTTCTTTTTTTTCTGCCTTCTTCTTGCCTGTAGCTTCCTTTTCTTTTTGTTTTGTTTGCAGGGCTTCCTTGCGCCTACAACTAGCATTTCTTACATACTGTAACATGGAATTGATGATATCAACATGCTCTACACCTCCAGAACGTTGAACAAAGTCGTACACTTGTCTTTGTGCAATCAGTGTTTCTTCCTGCAAGTTTTCAGTCAGCAGATTAGAATTCACTGAAAATACTCTTTCCAATGATGCATTTCCATCATCATCCTCACAAACTTTAGAAGGCCTGTTTTGGCAAACACTGTATGTGCCTTAAGAATGAGCATCCACAAGTGATCAAGGCAAGTCTTCTCGAGAAAAAGACGACAACAGTGCTTCAGAATCTTGCGAGGAACATACCAACTGATATTATCACTCAATGTTATCAGCTTCTTGTCCTGATAGCCACCTGTTTCGAAGACAACATTCTAAACTGTACTTCACATGCTGTTTCGTCACACCCGAATTTAAAGCCATAGACGGACATAAGCAGGAAATTCCTTTGGTAAGTTTGTACTTCAGGAGACTTTTGTCTTGAAGTTTTTTTACCATAACCTTTGGACAAGTCCTAACATCATTTTTCAGTAACAGGACAGACTTTTCTGGTACTTTCTCTTTCTTGATGGCATGGTGTACTGCATAACCCAACTTGATTTTGTTAGTTTTCCTGGTTATCTACATCCAATTGTGTAGCAGAAATTCCAGTTTTGAAAGCACCATGGACCGTATGAAGCCCACAGCTACCCATTTCTAGCAACGATGGCGAATCTTCACCAAAAGTGTCTGTGATATGTATTTTCAAAGCTAACAAAAATGCCCAGTTTACGTTGGGGGCATCCATAATTACTTAAAATTAAATGCACCTGTCGGTGTAATCCGAACGCGGGAAGCACATGCCGCAGCACGTACGTCAGCAAGATAACAGACCAGCTTGAACCAGTTTGTATCACGTGATTTAACGCCACTTCCGAATCCAATGGTAAATAAAAATGGGAGGGGATACACTTGATGCTACGTCAAAGCAAGCTGATCAATAAACAAAAAAGTATTGCCAACAACAACCTGCCAAACAAAAATTCCCTGATTTTTGAAAAAATTCCCTTATTTTTCCCTGATTATTCCCTGATTACAATATTCCCTGATTTTTCCAGGTTTTCCAGGGTCAGTAGACACCCTGAATTTCTTAAACCGGTAAAATTTTAAGCTAGAAAACTATTTTGTTTATATAACAGATTGTTTACATAAAATAAAATAATGTTAATTATTTTAAATCATAATCACGGATTTCTTAAATACAAAAACAATGTGTGAATTATGTTACAGAAAACAAATCTAAATTTCTCAATAAAGCATCTTAGCCACCGACATGTTATATATTTTTCAATAATTTTTTATTGTAAGTGATTTACAAAAAAAAATTATATGTCAAATATTAAATAGGATAGCCAAATAATCTCAAATATTTTTGGAACACTCACAGACCCCTAGAATTTTTCCTGTCTACCAAAAAAATTTTCTAGTGATGAACTGTTATCATTTTAGTATCGGTCTACGTGGGTAAAGTACAATTTTATTCATTTAGGCGTCACCCATCTTTTCTGTTTAGGTACATATTTATAGTTCCGTAGACATTTTTCACTCCAATATTTTGTATTTTAAGGCTATATTTTAATGTTATCTTTTTTATCACTAGTCAAAGCCACAAATTGTATTGTGCATGCACATATTTTATGCTGTAAAATAATTTTTTTTGTCATCCACAAATCCTTTCAAGAAATAGTGTTATCCAGGTATTCACGTCACAATCCCATTTGCCTAAAAGAGAAAGTTACTAGCCATTCCGCTAGATGGCTACAGTAGCAGTGAACTTACACTCCACAGCACTGCACAAATAGCATCAATTTTAGAATGCTGAAGATTATTACGCAAATATTTGAAATCAATCATCAATTCTATTAAACAAATATACTTTTGCACTTTTAATTGTTCTTTATACACCAGTCACGCATACTTACATGTCAATGACTCAATTAGCTGCCTATTTTTAAAACCAGTGAAACAAATATGGCGTCTTTCTGTTCACATCTCTCTACAGAGACACGTTAAGAGTTGCACACATCAACGAACTACATCTTTGGCACCTTCAACTGTTGTTTTGAATGAAAAACGTACTTTGTTTACGGATGTGACGAGAATATTATATATTTTCACGTGTAATTTATTTTATAGTTAGAGATGAATATTATTCCACAGAAGTCCAAAAAAATAATACATATGTGAATTGGACGTGAGTTGAGCCATTTCATGCTGCAGTTAAGTTGTAGTGAAGGACTATTTTCGAAAAGTGTTTTGTTATACTGCCGGTACCGGTACAGGCACCGAAATTTTAGCTGCGGTTCTCGGTGCCGGTTAAAATGCTGAGAACCGTAGGAACCGAGAACCGGTACCGACCCATCCCTAATTTCAACCACACTCAACATGTCAAACTGGTCATAAAATCTTTCCACTCACAATACACAGTTTGCACAGTTCCCATCAATGTTCTGCTACCATCGCTACAAGTCTGTAATTTAAAATTATCAAAACTTGAAACAATTCATTACTGACTGTGACCACATGAATGACAATAACACTAACATTTTTAGGAACGAATTAGTCGTGCTAAGTGAGGGATAGGTGTATGCATGTGTCTCTTATCAGGGTGTCTACCAGATCTAGTAAATGAAATTCCCTGATTTTTCCAGGTTTTCCAGGTCTAAAACTGAATTTTTCCAGGTTTTCTTTAACACAATTACGACATTCAATGAAACTGAAAAAACTGCATAACAATACATTGATGGGTTTCGAAGTATTTCAACTTACTTAAATTTGTAAAAATATTACCTTCTTCTAGATGTGGCCAAAGTGACTCAATTGATGGCAAATAAAACATGCTGCTACAAATATTTCACACACTTACTTTTGCAAAGAACATTAGTAAAAGGAAGCTCCCGTCAATTTCGCAGTGACTCAACTTTTGCATCTATAGCACTTGCTTCAGAACAAGCCAAATCCAACACTCGAGCCTTCTTCAACTGCAATGCCTTGATCTCCTCTTCAACTCTTCTTTTTTCTGCCTTCTTCTTGTCTGTAGCTTCCTTTCCTTTTTGTTTTGTTTGCAGGGCTTCCTTACGCCTACAACTAGCATTTCTTACATACTGTAACATGGACTTGATGATATCAACATGCTCTACACCTCCAGAACGTTGAAACGTTGAACAAAGTCATACACTTGTCTTTGTGCAATCAGTGTTTCTTCCTGCAAGTTTTCAGTCAGCAGATTAGAATTCACTGAAAATCCTCTTTCCAATGATGCATTTCCATCATCATCCTCACAAACTTTGGAAGGCCTGTTTTGGCAACTACTGTATGTGCCTTAAGAATGAGCATCCACAAGTGATCAAGGCGCCCATCTTCTCAAGAAAAAGACGACAACAGTGCTTCAGAATCTTGCGAGGAACATACCAACTGATATGATCACTCAATGTTATCAGCTTCTTGTCCTGATAGCCACCTGTTTCGAAGACAAAATTCTAAACTTTACTTCACACGCTGTTTCCTCACACCCGAATTTAAAGCCATAGACGGACATAAGCAGGAAATTCCTTTGGTAAGTTTGTACTTTAGGGGACCTTTTTCTTGAAGTTTTTTTACCATAACCTTTGGACAAGTCCTAACATCATTTTTCAGTAACAGTACAGACTTTTCTGGTACTTTCTCTTTCTTGATGGCATGGCGTAGTGCATAACCCAACTTGATATTGTTAGCAGTCAATAGGTTTTCCTGGTTATCTACATCCAATCGAGATACATTGTGTTTTTCCCTAAAGCTCTTCAGTACTTCTGGTTTCACAAACTTTCCTGCCAAAGCTAATAAAATGTCTACCAGTGAATCATACAGAAAAGGTGCCATGGGTGCTTCACTTTGGAACATTGTAAGAAACAATTCCAGCTCTGATGCCAAAGAGTGGAAGAATGTAAATTTTACTTCTACTAGATTATCTTCAAGAGCATTTTTCAGTACATTGAAAGACAGATGAAATAGAAACTTCACTAACAAATTTCTTTGGAACATTGTAAGAAACAATTCCAGCTCTGATGCCAAAGAGTGGAAAAATGTAAATTTTACTTCTAGAAGATTATCTTCAAGAGCACTTTCCACTACCTACATTGAAGGACAGATGAAATAGAAACTTCACTAACAAAGTTCTTTAGGTGGGGTAACGTTTTCATGGCACGCTCAGCAACTGCAGTATTTTCTAACCATCTGATTGCCCAAAATTTCTTGGGAAAAAGCTCTGATCTAGTTATTCTAATGTAATCTGCCCTCCTTGCAGGTACATGCTTAAACAAAAAGTAACTGTGCCTCAAAAAAATAACAACGTCCCATTGTGTAGCAGAAATTTCAGTTTTGAAAGCACCATGGACCGTATGAAGCCAACAGCTACCAATTTCTAGCAACGATGGCGAATCTTCACCAAAAGTGTCTGTGATATGTATTTTCAAAACTAACAAAAATGCCCAGTTTACGTTGGGGGCATCCATAATTACTTAAAATTAAATGCACCTGTCAGTGTAATCCGAGCGCGGGATGCACATGCCGCAGCACGTCACGTCAGCACGATAACAGACCAGCTTGAACCAGTTTGTATCACGTGATATGACACCACTTCCGAATCCGATGGTAAATAAAAGAAAATGGACGTGGGAACTGTTCGTTATTTGCCATTCAAAACTAAAAATGGGAGGGATACACTTGATGCTACGTCAATGCAAGCTGATCAATAAACAAAAAAGTATTGCCAACTACAACCTACCAAACAAAAATTCCCTTATTTTTGAAAAAATTCCCTGATTTTTCCCTGATTATTCCCTGATTACAATATTCCCTGATTTTTCCAGGTTTTCCAGGTTTTCCAGGGTCAGTAGACACCCTGTCTTATGTATACGGAACCATAATAAGAAGGGTGTAAAATGAAAGAAAAAAAATGACTGCATTTTCTTAAACCAGTAAAACTTTAACTTTCTTAACTTCATTCATTTTACTTTATGTTTATTAAATTTTTTGTGAATGAATCCCACGTGGTTAATCTGTTGGTAATGAATTAATAAAAAAAATTACTACGTTAGTAAATTCAATCCAATACCAATTTATTCATGAATAATGATAACAAATTCTTACTGAAAATATTTTTGAAAAGAAAATATAAAAATTAATAAATAATAATCAGCTATGATTGATGGCATCCAAGGAGTAAGGGGTAGAGAGGGAGAGGGGCGGTTTGTGTTTGTACTATTCGCAGGAATATTCCAATTTTTGTCACGAAGCTAAAACCTTTTCCGAGATAAATTTTCAAGTGATTTAAGTGTTGAGAGTCTCCAACTTTTATATTATTTGAAGTGCAACGATAGCCTGAAGATAGGCATGAAAAAACCACATACAAGTTGGCAAATGGTTACAGGAAATTAATGTTTTATTACTTCCAGAACTGTTACGTTTTTGTGATTTAAAACCTTTTTATGGACATACGCCTTTGTTGGTTCGCACTGTATGCAAACGACTAATCTCTGTGACACACAGCGTAAACCAACAACAGCATACCTACATGTGTTTGGCCATAATTTTATTTTAAATAAATTTTTGCCATTGCAAGGATTTTTGAAAGAACTTACATGTGACCTACGAACACACTGAAAATGTTCCAGGATGTCCACACAACCGTGTAGAAAATTTCCCTGACTTTTCTACGAATTTCAGTGACGAAAATTACAAAATCACAGTCTATGTTTTTAAAATTATTTATTTATTTTTGCAATTTTCAGAAAGAAATTAAGACAATCCAGCCTCCAACACTCCTAAAGCTGCACTAGTTCAAACACAACCTTGTATAAGTCAATTTACAGTGTGTAAGACTATGCCCTATTACACCATCTGGAAAAAAAAATGTGTTCAGTGTTTAGGTGCATGCATACTGGAATTACTTTCACCAAAGGATTTCCATTACTTTTTCCAAGTTTTTAAGTAAATTCCCTGGCTTCCCAGGCATTTAACTACACATAATGCAGTACATATGTCGTGCACACACCTTCCCTAAGGGAGGAGCACTATGAAAGAACTGCATCTGAACTCAAGAAGAATGTGTTCCACACGCATTTAAAAATAATTGTCATCTTGGTTTCACTGGTCCCTCTCTATCGCAGGGGCCCGAACACGACAGACAAAATGAAGCGAGAGAGACTGCGGACTCACGATGACCTCCGGACCTGCACGCTCCTTCCCCAGGGGAAGTGCACCTGACCTCAGGAGGAACGGCTCCCACACAAGACGGAGAGAGAGATAGAGAGAGAGAATGCAGACTCACGATGACCTCCGGGGAGCCGCGCAGCAGCAGCAGCTCGCGGATGATGTACGGCTGGTAGACCTGGGCCACGAACGACAGGAAGCACTTCTGGAACTGCTTGCGCTCGCCCTGCAGGCGCTCCCAGCGGCCCTCGTCACCGGCCCCCTCCTCCGGCCGCTTGAGCGGCACGAAGCTGAGCTGGGCGAGTGCGGCCATAAGGTCGCCGAGGTGCTGCGCCAGCACCAGGCTGTGCAGCGTGGGCTGCTCGCAGCAGGCCACCAGCCCACGCGTCACGCTCGACAGCCGCTCGTACTTCTGCAACCACACACAGACAACACACTCATGGTTTATACTATCACACAATTTTTTTTATAACACGCAGAATTCATGATGTTTTTATTTTTTTCCAATTTTGTTTATTCGTAATAAAACTTATACGTTTCATTATACATGGTTTTATTTTTACGCAATTTTTTTAAACAGTAGGAAATCTTGATGTTTTTATTTTTCAATATGTTTGGTAAATACTTGGTTAGAAAATATTGATGGGTACAACAAAAAATGCAAGAGCACCATCAGAATGAAATCAAGATAAAATTTCTAGATTAACAGAAATTACAAGAAAATAAAATAATCAACTCAGTGATTTTGAAACAGTAGATAATGAGTAGCATGTTTCTAGCGGCCAATACTATGCACAAGGCTCTACAAATCCCAGGTGCCAGGTTGACATGGTGTCGAAATTTTCCTTGCCCGCTACTAACTTTTGCCAACATACCAATATATACAGTGATAAAGAAAACATCAGTGAATTTTGCTTTTACGATATCTTGCTGTACAGAAGTGACTTAGTAAAAAAAACTGAGATGGTATTTAAAATAGCATGTTTATATTATTTTTTATCTGTGATGCAGCAAACGATGAGCTCGTAGATGAATAAAGTTTAGATCGGTCATTGACATCCCCGATGCAAACCCACTCACCATGAATGCAACACCAGTGTGCCCCAAATGCTTGGCCAAATTGCGTATTTACAACTACAAAATTGCAAAGACATTGCAACCTGAAAACAGATGTATATAGTTTTTTTATCACTGGCTCCTAAATTTTCGGAGATCCTGTAGATGCCTACAATAGGAATTATGTTTCAAGGAGTATGATGTTGTCAGTTGCGAGGCGAGACAGGATCAGGAGTACAGGACCGGAATGAGATCAAGGAAAAAGCAAGATAGAGACGGAATGGCTATGTCCAGAGAATGTGGAGAGGGAGGTTGCCTAGGGAAATGATGGTGTTGAAGTACACAGGAAGAATTCCCCGAGGAAGAATCTAACAGGAGGTGGGAAGAGCAGTTAGTTAAAGTTGTGAAGGAGGAGGAATAGTTGAGGGTCAGAGGAAGTTGCAGGCATTTTACTTTGCTGATCTGTCTACAGGCTGAAAGCAGTTGATGATGATGATAAAAGATGTACATGATGATGACAAAGAAGAATATGATCAAAATTATGATGAAGATGATGAAGATAATGAAGGTGATGAAAATGAGGATGAGGATGAAGATGATGATGATGATGATGAAGATGACAAAGGTGAAGATGAAAAAGGTAAAGATGAAAAAGAAGATGAAGATGATAAAGAACATGTTGATGATGGAGATGAGATGATGAACATGATGATGATGAAGATGATGATGAAGATGATGAAGAAGATGAAGATGATGATGCAGGGTCGGCACGCACCTCCAGGACGAGGAGCTCCTCCTCCTTGAGGTTGTGCGCGCTGGTGCAGCGAGCGGCCAGCGAGATGCCCACGCCGGGCAGCAGGCTCGGCAGCAGGCCGATGGACACCACGAACTGCAGGCAGGTGCGGATCAGCTTCTGCTGGGCCACGCTCAGCACGTCCGGGGGCGGCTGCTGCCGCGGCCGCTCCGGCTTCACCTCCGCCGCGCCCAGCCTCGCCCGCTGGCCCAGCGACCTCTTCAGCTGCAGGAGGACGTGCAGCGACACGCACACGAATCGCCACCTGCGGGTGCACACAGAACATTCTCCCTTTTTCCATTATGTCACATAGCATAATACATGCCAACATTTCATTTTGTATAATTCCATTTGTAGTTCACAATTTATAATCAAGTTTCATTTATTCAGCATACAGATTTCAAGTATTTTGACTATGCTAAATTTATATAATCATTTTTTAATCATTTTTTTAATTTCGGTGAATTTTTACATACAGTTGAAAGTATTTTTAAAATTATTTAATTGCTCCATGGCTTTGTTTTGGGCTGTTAACACAAGGTTCACTTGCAGTTGGAAAAACTTCAAAATTCCAGAAGGTTTAAAAAGAAAGGAAGACGGCAATGGGACACACTGGTGCCCTGAAGTACCTTTTTTTTCCATCTAAGATATGTGTAGCTGGAAAACCCATCACATAGGCGCATGACTGAGCAGAAATAGCCCAGATGGTTAGCTGGATGATTTTCAGCCGCCCAACGAGAACAAACCATGAGGTAGTTTGATGTAAATTTACAGACTTTCAGAGAATAATTTTCAGCAGCAACACGCCTTCTCTATATGGTCATGTATCTGGTTCTGTGTTGTGATTGGACAGGGTGACCACATGGTTGCCTCCTCTTTTTTCCCCCTCAAACTTTGTAAAGGAATGTAACTGCATGGTGCAAGCCAGTTATTGCTCAATTGTCGTTGCGTGCGGTCGCATCGTCGGCAACTCATGAAATTCTGATGAGAACTCCTTAAGTGACAATTTAACGTCTGCTGGTCAGGGCCAGGCCGAGTTTCAAACTTTTGTTTTGTTGTATTTTTAGACTATGTTTGATTATAAATATGATCCCAAGCGTCGGCATTGGCCCATGGTGACCGTCGTCACCCCCCCCCCCCCCCCCCAGAATAATTCCATGGGTGGACGTACCTAGTTAAGTGATCTTAATTAAGGGACTTCAATTTTTCATACTGGAGCTGTGATTGGGATATATTATGAAATATTTTTATGAGAAAGTAATCAGACAAGTTTAATAACTCTCTTTGAAATGATAAAAACTTTCCCAATTAATGAAATTTGATCAAGGACTGAACTGTAAATGGTAACATGTTTAAATTATTGTAATTTTTTTTTAAAACAATAAACAAAGGAAGTTTAAACTCTTTTATTTTTTTAAATAAAAACTTTTCCACTGAAATAAGTTTGGTTAAAATATGAAACTTAAAAATAATCTTAAAGTTCTTGCATACAAACATCAAGTTTTCAACTAATTTGTTACTATTTTGGGTTGTTTTTCCGGGCCAACCTGGAATGTAACAAATATTTTGCAGATTGGTGTTCACAAAAAAAAAATTTGTTCCTATCAGTAAAACATTAGGTGATAAAGAAAGACATAAAATATGTTATAATTAGTTCTGTTTCTTTCTGTTTCAATAAAAACATTGTTAAAATTTATTTGCGCATTTCTATGAAAGCATAACTACTAGAAAATTTTCCTTTTTTCCATTACCAACACAGATTTACTTAATGTATGATATGTTGATATACAATATACAATAATTTCTATTTTGCAAACTGGTAAGTACGGTTTGAAAAAAAACTTTTTTTTATGTATCAGTTTGCAAACGTTAAGTGATCCATTAGGTAGTAAAGAAAGACAAAAAGTATGTTTGTGCATTTAAAATGCAAAAATTTTATAAGATACAACTCATCAAAATTTTCTGATTTTGCATAAACTTTTACAGAAGTCCAGGAAATCTACACATCTGACTGAAACTTACCCACAGAAAGGCTATTTCCCCAGGGAGGAGGATTCTCCATCAAATGGGTGTTTCCCAATAAATAGGTTTTTAGAGTATAGTCAGATATTTCTCACAGAATAGGATTTAACTATTTAATGTTTTTAATTTTAGCTGAATATTTTGCTGGGCATGATTTACAACTAATCCAGAAAATTTAAACGATAAGATCTTTATGAGTATATAACTTTTTGTTCCTGTAAATCACAAGAAATATTAATGACCAAACTTTTATTGGTATTAGAGTGGAATTTGATCATTCATTAAAAAAATTAAGATATTTGATTTAAAATGCATAATTTTAAAAAAAAACTATTTTTTTATAAAAAAAACACATGGTTTACACCATATTTTGAACCACTGTGGTTTAAATCAGCAACCCTGGTTTATGTACTATGAAATAAACATTACTTGCAGTCCGACTATGACCAGCAGTTCATAAAACATTTGTGCAATGCAATTGATTTTTACGTTTATTTCAATTTCAGATCAACGTGTTCATAAATGTAATAAAAAAAACATATTAAGACATTTTTCATGGTACTTAGAAATTTTGACTTATTAACAAAGAAAACTAATTAAAAGGGTAAAATTGTATATATTTATAGGCCAAGTGCTAATGTGTTAGGCTTATAATGTAGGCAATTTTATTAGGTGGATTTTCTTAAGAGGGTAATACTGTACATACTTCCAATACTAGAACCAAAAGCTTTAGAAAAAATATGGAGAGGGCAAACTAAAATTTATTTTATTTGGGTTCCACGTTTTGTCGACGGGCATGTAACGAATATATATAGTGTAAAACAAAATTGCTACTATCCATGTCTGTCTGTTTGTTCCATTACTACTACTAAACTACACACTGGATTTTTATGCGGTATTCACAATCATTCAGAGAATTTCTTCCAGAAGGTTTGTGTGTCTAATACAGTAATATTAAATTTTAAGATGGTAGAGAAATCTCAATGTTTTTTAATCAATTCGCAAAAATACACTTTCAGGGAGCTTACATGACTGATACGTCAAATTAATGTAGGTACTATAAAATTGTAGGTATTAAAAAGCCCTACAGAAAAGTCAGCAATAGCATACATCTATCTTCTAAGGATAACCCACAGTTACCATTATCTTTCAAAACCGGTTCAAAAATAATTATTTGCAAAGCTATTTTTAACCAATATAGTATTATTCCATATCAGATTAAATTGATATAAAAACTGTTCTTTACACCGTATAATTTATAAATATAATATATAAACAATGGACACTTATGAGAATATGATACTTATAAATACTTATTAAATGTAAATGACATCACAATAGTAGATCGCATCCGTGCGAAGCCATAAAGGCGTTGGGTGGAGAGGGGTATTGACTGTAAAGCATAATTTTGATCTGTATTGCTGTTTTATTTTTATTTGTAAGTACTTGTATCTGTTTTCGTCTTCATAGACTATATTTGTACCTGTATTACAGCCATTTGTGTATAGTAATTATATTTAGTTTTATCTTTATAGGCTAAGTTTGTTCTTTTTATTCACCTATTTAACATTTTACTTAAATTTCACATGTTCCAAACCATTGTACAAAACATTCCCATAATCAAATAAATAACAAAAAATTTAAAAAAAAAAGAACAGACTGTCAGCACTTGGTGGGTGGATGTTTCTCAAGGTGGTTTTCCACACCACTATAGGAAAATGTTAGTGCAGTTCCTTAATAATGCACATGGGGGGTTGTTACAACTCCTCAGTCATAGTAGCTCTGACCCTCCAGCGGAGGAGAAGGAATAAAAAAAGGACCGTTATTGTTTGGGAAGGACCTCGCAGACACTCTGAGGGGTAAGGGAACATGCTCCAAGTGCATCTTGGGTAACAAGAGAGGAGAGGGGAGTGCTTTTATGAAGAAAAAAAAACTAATCCAAGTGGGTGCTGTTCGATTTTTTTCAATAAAACCCGGGTTTTTCAAAATAATTTATTCCCCCAAAAACAGATTTTTTTAAACAATGATGGATGATGAGTCATTTTACCCATTACAGGGTGTTGAAAGCACACGAAACGCCAGAGAGATGACAGCCGTGACGTCTGCTAGCCAAGGCAGGATGATTCGGCAGTGGTTTGCCTCCGGCGGGCTGAAGGTGAAAGGGACATCTCAAAAACCCTGTCCTGAAGCCAGGGAGTACGTTTGAATCGAACCCGGGCCCCTCTGCCCCCAGCCAGACACGCTAACCACTAGGCCAAGTGAGCGGACTTTATTAACGATAAACTTGTTAATATTAAGTCAAATTAAAACCTTCAGTTTATTTTTCTACTCAGATTTTCGAAATGAATTTTTACTTACCTTATTATTTGTATGAATTTCTAAGGTGTTAATAATAATATTTTAAACCAAAAGAATATTCTCAAAATGGTTTAGTTTAATTGTTTACTCTTCCATTTCATATAAAATTTTCCTTTGTTGACAAGCATTTTATAATATTACTATGGAAACCCAACACATAGTATTGTCAAGTCATTAATAAAAAGTTTTAAAAAAGTTTTGTAGTATACTAACTAGACTATCAAGGCAGTAGCCATTTTCAGCTGTCGATCAGAAAATGTAAGCTTGCCAAAAAATTTCAACTTGGTGTAGAATTTAATGTGAATATGAGTATCTCTGGTGTAAAATAAATACCAAGAAAATGAGAAGAAAATCACCCACTATAAGCATATTTTTTTGAGATTTGCTTAGCAGCCTGACAAGTTCGGCATTCACGGAAACAAATTTTCATCTTTGAACACGTGTGAACTAAATTATATTAAAACCTGGGAGTGGCCAAAGTGCACAAATTTGTACAAATGTATTGATATTTATGTGGACAGCATTTAAATTGATGACTGTAATCAGTCTGTGTTTTGTACATATTTGTGCTCCTACAATGTACGTACATACTTAATCTGTCTTATTTATGGTAAATTGTAATAAAACATGTTAATTTTTGTAATTGGTTTTTGATGTATGGTATGTAAATTAATAACAAAGGTGCTGCATTTGCACGGAAGTATCAGAAACCTCAAAAATAAGGTGGACTTACGTGATTCCTTCGTCTGTGTGTGTGTATATGTCTATATATATTCTAGTTTTACAAATTAAAACATGGTCACCCATCAAAGTAAAAAGCTATTAACTCTGATAGTAGTCCAAACTAAAGCTTACGCCTTTACCCGCTCGGCCACCATGATATCTTGAAATACAATAGTTTTATAAACATGAATATAATCAGAAAAAAATTCTTATGAATCTGTTATCCTTAATATATATACTTAATAACTGTTTTTAAAATAGTTTTAAAACATTTTTAAATAAAATGTTAATATAACTACAATTATATGACATTGGTATATCTTCAACATAAGCCCTTTCTTCATTCATGCCGAATATAATTCAATATAGTATTAAAGTATTTTAAAAGTATTTAAAATAAATATGCATAAATAATCTTGATGTAGGTAAGTCCTGTACCCTATGCACTTTCATTTGTACCATATATGGTATAAAAAAATTAAAGGTTTTGTAAATAAAACATTATTAAATTTATGATAATATTGTATAGATATACCTTTAACATGAGCACCTTAATCCATACCATATATCATAACTTATACTATAAATATGCAATAAAAATGTTAAATATAAAATATTTGTAATAAGTTAAATATAGTTAAAATTAAAAAAAAGGGCATGTCCTAAAACTTAGGCACGAACTCGATTATAACTGTTCCGAAACTATCCAAAGCATATCAAATTCATAGACTTTGAGAAAAATTGTAGGAAATAAATTAAAATTTGCCTAACACAAAATGGGCTGGGTTTTGTTATTTAACAGAATTATAGTTAGGTTTCAAATTTGTGGAAAAAAATTGTGTTGTTTTTCCTTAAAATGAATACTTTTTGTATATTTATCACACTATGCATTATTTTAAAGAATTCTACGTTAAATGTTGTGTCTGCATTTAATATTACTATTTTATTTGCTGCATGAGAACAAATTAATCTGCTCGTTACAGAGTTTATATATTTACACAACTGTGGCGAGTACTGAAAGACTTGCTCACATTTTTAAAAATATTATTGAAAAAACCTAAGTGGGTCATAGACTGGGTTTTATTAAAAAAAAAACAGAACCCATTGCCACAGGTACTGTACATAGCTACCAACCCGGATACTAATGCATACTACCAGCTATAGCACGTCTCATCTTATTTTGCAGTGTGTATTTTATGGGCATTTAATTTTTCTCTTTCCAATGCACAATTTCTGCCATTAGCACTGTCCTTGTTTTGATGTGCTGTTGCCAGATATATCTGATAGAGTACAAAAGATTTAGACCAAACTTAATAATACAATTAGAATTTTTTTATGTATTTAATATATTGTATTTTTCAAACAGAAAACTTGGAATGAGAATTTTGGAAATACATTTTCTCGTATTTCATCCAGAGCAGCATCTGATAATATTAATTTTTATTTCTAAGAAGATATAACTGACAAAATGCCTGTTTTGTTTTAACAGTTTTTGTTAAAATTTTATTAACTCTTTTATTATTAAAACTTTTGCCTGGGTTTGAGCATAAAAAATAAAATTGATGTAATGACTTGTAATAAATAGTGTCTGACTATTCATACATAGTATCTCCTATGATTAGTTTTTATCATTTAATTTTTTTCTATCAGTTTGACTACAAATATAATAATACAGTCTATAGACACTATTTTATGGCTCCAAAAGATTAACACATAGCAAAATAAAAAAAATTAAAACTTATTTCAATTAATGATGGCATATATTTAATGTTAACAAGCCAGGTACCGTAGTTTCAAACTGGCAACAGTGGTTGCCATTTACTCTGTACTGCAAACCAAGTGTGAGGCACTATAGATACAACTGCAATCCAAGTGTGAGGCACTATAGATACTACTGCAATCCAAGTGTGAGGCACTATAGATACTACTGCAATCCAAGAGTGAGGCACTATAGATAATACTGCAATCACCCTAAATGAAGGGCTCAGACTGGCACTTGGGTGCTTTATTCATAAAACATCATCTCATACTGAGGAGGTATCCCCCTACCTTTCCCACTGCCTACATTTCGTGGCATTGGTTGATGATTGGCATTAACCGTTGGCAACACCTAAAGAAGGAATGCAACAAAAAAAGAAGTCAAAATACATTTTTTTTAAAAACTCACCGGACACTGCTGCTAAGCAACACCGGACATTTTATGGACTTGAGGGTCGCCAAATTTGAAAGGTTCTCAATCTTCAACTCCTTAAGAGCACATCTCACGTTGAGTTCCAAAATGTCATTCAGCTCTCCTGTACTGCCTAAAATATAAAAACATTACAAAATTATTTTTGATATAGGCTACAAATAACATAAAAACAAAATACAAAAAAAAATCAAGAAATAAAAGTTATTTAATAAACAGTAGTGCCTCAATTAACCAAAGTGCTGAAGCATCAATGGTGGCAAAAACTGTTGAAACAATTGCTTGACCTAGAAAATGGCCTGTTATCACAAACTTTTAATAAAATTAACATCAATAATGATGTGAAATAATTTACCCTTAAGAAAAGCAAAAAAAAACACATCACATTGAAAAATAATACCATTGGGCCAACAGAAAACAAAGAGAGATATATATATATATATACACACACACACACACACACATTCATATATACATATATATAAGATGGCATGTGTGTGTGTATATATATATATAATAGATGGCATGTAGGACGTTTGATAACTCTCACACCGTTTGACAGATTGCCATGAAAGTTGGCACATCGAAGTGTTTTTTAATGGAGAAGGTTTTTATGCTGTTCATTTTCTGTAACTCACTGCTAGATGGCACCACTGTGCATCAACTTCAAAACCGTTCAACCGATCACCATGGGTAGAAAGAAAATCATAGGTCATAGACATAGAAACAGCAATTGTGGGTCATTTCTCAATGTCCACCACACTGTCATATTAGTACGGTGCAAATAGCCCAAAAAACGGGAAAACCCCAACTCAACATCCAAAAAAAAGTTTCCCTCCAACGCCAAATCATTCTATCCACTCCCCTTAGTATGGAATAAAAAGTTAACACAAATTTGAGCTTCAGGTTAGGAAGGGAGGGGGTGGGAAGAGGGTGAAATGGTAGTTTTTCGCCATTTTTTGCAAATATCTCGAAAACTATGCATTTTAGCGCAAACATTATTCTGTACAAAAATAATCTACATTAAATTATAAACAAAAACTATTCTATACATAATCACATTAAAGTGAACGGTTCCCGAGATATTGAGGGGGTAAAAGTGCCCACTTTAAAAAAATTTTCAGATTTGTTGGAAACACATTAAATTATCACTATGTAAACTGAAGTAACTCAAAAGTTCCCATTGTAAGGATCGGTTCAATACACGCACGGTCACTGGTACAAGGCCATTACACCGGTTGGAGGTGGGGGAAGGGCCGGCCAACCGCCTGGCGTCTCCCTTCTTATCGCCGTCCCACCCTCCCTTTCCCTTCCCAAACTCGCGAGTACAACCAGCGTTTTTATGTCTCTTTCCCTCAGTCGCAGTGGAAGACCCGTTGAGTGTGTGTGTGAATATGATTCTTCGTGAACTTCTAAGATATTTTTTCATGGTTTGTGTTTATATAACTGTGTGAAATATGAAACTACTATATATTTATATGTGATAGTCATTTGATAGTGTGTAAATTATGGCAGAGTGTGTGTTGAAACCTTGTAGGGACAAGGGTGGTAAACTCATTCCTCTGACCAGAAAGGCGGTGGACAAAATAATACAGTGTAGTGAAATTCGTAAGGATGGAGTGAAAGAAAAGTTCATACATGATTCCTCACTCCAAGTGCACGGTAAGTGTCGGCAAACTTATATATTACGTCCAAAGCCACCTAAACATGAAGCTGCCGAAAAAAAGGTGCCAGCAATGGACAAAGCACTACGATGGTGACATTCGATCAGCCTCTGTATGCTAAAGCTCGTAAAATGGTAGCTGCAGCACCTGATGACAGCCCTTTAAAGTCACTCTTCATTCGACTTGGTGGTTTCCACCTGTTAATGTCGTTTTTGTCAGCGATTGGATTCATCATGACAGGAAGTGGCTTGGAAGAGTTGTACAGTACAGTCTATGCCAAAAACAGTGTTAAACAAATGATGAACGGAAAAGCTTGCTCTAGGGTCATTCGTGCTCTCTTCCTAGTCGAAGAGGCACTCATTACTGTATTTTTGAAGACAAATGAAGCTTGCATTAGTGTTGGTAAAGATGAGCTTAATATCATATATTCATCTTTTAAGCGTGGTAATGCAACGGCTGAAGATATTACGCAGTCAGCTACAGTGAAGAACTTTGTGGAAAGTTTGGAAAAACAACTTCAACAATCGAAAGAATCAGGACGAACACAAAAACTGTGGATTCAGTTCATAGGAATGGTTGAGCTAGTTGGAATGTTTATTAGAGCAGAGAGGAGCGGGGACTTCCTCCTCCACCTTCACTGTGTCCACCAAATGCTACCTATTTTCCATGCATCTGGTCACATCAAATATGCTAAATCTGTGCATGTTTACCTACAAAACTCACTGGAACTTCACACCTTAATGAACCCTGAAGAACAAGATTTGTTCGTTAACCATGGTTATTTTACCATCCGACACACTGAGAAGTTTTGGTCTGGAGTGTGGAGTGACATGACCATTGAACAGGTTTTGATGCGATTCTTAGTACCATTGGTGGCTTGACCGGAGGCAGAGGAATCACAGTGACAACTATTGCAACTTGGATTAACTCCATGCCAACCTGTTCTCGGATAGTCGAAGCAATGGAAGAATTTGCAGGAGTGCGCAGTCTCTCTTCAGAGCAGCACATAGAGCTACGAGAGGCAAGACAGAAAAGAAATTCTAAAGACTTGCATACTTTCATTTCTTGGCTTGAGGAACACAACCCATTTTCAAAAACCCCTGAACTATCTTCTTTATCAACAGGTGTTATAGCAGATCAAAACGTGAACTGTGATAAAGCATTTGAAATTGGAGTAATAGCCTTGAAAGAGATTGAGGGAAAAACAATCAGTGAGATACACTTGAAGAGAAAGTTAGCTGTGAAGTCTCTAGCCTCTATCACTAATTCAATAACAATTAACGACACTGTATGTGTGAACCCTAATACTCTTTTACATCGGATGGTGTGCACAGTAAGGAGTGATGAGAGACTGGCAGAAATATTCCAATTTGAATTATGTGCTTATCCTCCATCCCTCTTCGACGAATCTGGTCTAATGAGGAAGGGAAGAAAATCTTCAATGTTGTCAGATTTGGTGTCAGAAGAAAATGAATCTTCGATATCCTCAGATTCAGAGGAAGTTCCCTACATCATTGATGGGGGCCATCTCCTTCATCGCGTGATCTGGCGACGCCCAGCTACTTACAGGCAGATTTGTGAGCAATACACCAGTTATATTATTACTCATTATGGACAAGGTACTGTTGTTTTTGATGGATACGAGAAAGGAAACATAAAAGATGAAGAACACTTGCGCAGATCACGGACAACCACTCATGTTGAAGTGAAAGTAGAAAACTCAATTCACGTAAATCTCGGTCAAAGGGAATTTCTATCTAATGCTAAGAACAAAATGGGACTAATTTCTCTCCTCACAGTGCACTAGCAAAGAGCTGGTTGCACAGTACATAAAGCACCGGGTGATGCTGACTTAATGATAGTTTTTACAGCGATTGATGAAGCAGAGAAAGGACTTGGAGCTTCCGTAGTTGGCGACGACACAGACTTATTAGTCTTATTGACTGTCCACACGCCCCCCGATAACAAATTGAAAATGGTGGTACCGAAGAAAGGCAATCAACAGGAAAAAGTGTACTCCATTTCTAACATACAGAGAGGCATTGGAGAGATGAAAGATGTTCTCTTCGCAGTATACGCTTTCACAGGATGTGACACTGTCTCAGCTATCTACAAGAAGGGAAAAATTGCAGCATTTAGGAAAGTTCAGGCCAACAAAGCTCTTCGCACGAAGCTTCTTGTCTTCAGCGACCCCAAAGCTGAGCCGAGGGCAGTGGCTGATGCTGGGAAGCATTTCCTTCTTGCCATATTTGGAGAAAAGAACACTGAAGATCTAGATTCTCTTCGCTACCAGTGATACTTGCAGGCAATTGCAAAACAGCCTGTACATTCGTTGTTCAAGTTGGCTGCACTTCCCCCCACTTCAGCAGCTTCCAGGCAGCATTCATTCAGAGTTTACCACCAAGTGCAGCAGTGGCTCAATGAGAGGAAGAATCCGCTTGAGTGGGGGTGGAAGAAGATCGGAGAACACCTGAGACCTCATGCAACAGCAAGTCCCGCTGCTCCACAAGAACTACTTTCCCTCATTGTGTGCGCATGCAAAGACGAATGTGTACTTAACTGTGAGTGCAGGAAGAGTGGTTTGAATTGTTCGACCATGTGCGGCAACTGCTCAGGCCTGGGATGTATTAACAGAGACACGCTCATCATTGACGAGGATGAAGAAGAGGAGTGTGAAGTATTTGGAGAGGACTGAATCTTGATTCATGTTTTACATTAATTTAAGATTGCATTTAACATGACTTCTTTGTTTTTCAATATGATTTTTTTGTACATTTTGAGATTTTTTTGCTATGTAGGGATGTAATATACATCCACATTACTTGGATACATGTAATTAAGTCTGATATTGTTGATTTATTTCAGTTTACACATTTATAATTTCATGTTTTTTCCAAAAAATCTGAAAAATTAAAAAAAATGGGGACTTTTACCCCCTCCATATCTCCAGAACCATTCACTTTAGCGTCAGTATGTTACAACTATTTTTGTTTGTAATTTAATGTAGATTATTTTTGTATAGAATACTTTTTTTGCTAAACCGAATATTTTTCGAGATATTTGCGAACAAATGTGAAATACTACCATTTCACCCTCTTCCCTCCCCCTCCCTCAGTAACCCGACACTCAACTTAGTGTAACTTTATATTACATACTAAGGGGAATGGATAGAACAATTTGGCGTTGGAGGGAAATTTTTTTTTTGGATGTTGAGGTTTAGGTCTAATTGCACCGTACTATATAGCGTCCTCCATGTTGCTTTAACTTGCGGACAATATATATACATGTGTTCTGCCCAGGCAATGCCAGGTTCTGCAGCTAGTACTATTTAATTTATTACATACATTTAAAACCATTTATGAAAACTACTGATAGAAAACAATAAATTAGATTGTAAAATTTTGATTTGGTTCGTGAAGTAAAAGATTGCAATATGAAAACTGTGAAACATATTTTGAATGAACAAACAATTTTATTTTAAGTGGATGAATGTAAGAGAAAACACAATGTCTTGCCATGGACTCATAGTTGATAGGAACAAGAAAACAAAATATGTGATTTTTTATTTCATTTCGCTCTATCTGTCTGCTACGAATGTTTGGTAAAGTACCTGAAGTACCCGGCGTTGCCCGGGCTAATTATATCACAATATAAGGAACATCACTGTATGACGTACACTTAAAAAAAATTGGTTGTCTGTAAAGTCGGTTTACGGACGATAGTTTAACATTGACAACGCCATAACAAAACATTGATGAAATGATTGCATAATTTTATGAATAAAATTGAATAATTTTTATTGAATTATAGAGGTATTTGAGAAGCCCTCAATAGAAATGAATTTTATGTTTATTATTTTACTTCTTACCTCTATGACTTTGTCTTAGTCCTGTTATGAATTATATTTACCAGTATTGTATCTCTATGGTCAGGTCAATTTGGTTTTACTCTTTAAGTATTTTCATGTTTTATCTAAGTAATAATTTTATGAAATGTCTTTGCAAACATTTGTTAAACGGCGACGAATAGGAAATGAGCTTACACCTTTTAATATTGTTTTTGGGTCATTACTGAGGAAAGAGTATATGTGATTGGACGCTCGACTGCGCATATATTTTATTTAAAGAATTTAGTATTTCCAGTGTGATTTCGGAGAGTGTTCAATAGAGAAAGCTTTGACTGTTTGAAACAAATTGGAACTTGAGTTTCTGTTCTACTATCATGGGAGAAGGATTAGAGAGAAAGAGCTCCGTGATTTAGTCATAAATGAATGTAAGAATATCACGTAAAACATTGGTACGACGACTGAATAGCTAGAATCTACGTGAAATTGATGATTTTATAATAAATACCGGAACTACACAATGAAGAAGAGGTAGTTACCGATGTTCGAAGCTCTACTAAAGAATCGACGACGACGATAAGTTTTGACTAACAGCATAAATAGAACTGGATCAACGACGAATTAAGAAGAAAAGAAGAAAAGGACTATCAATCTTCGAGATGGAAGGAGTTCGACAGCGGTAGACGGCATCGTAGACGGTGTACCGGAGGACATCATCCTTCTAGACGACTCCAGGTGACCGACGCCAGTCCTGCTGGAGTACCAGCAGCACGAGAGGAGGTGCATCGAGACGGAGACCCCACCAGCGACATCGGAGGAGAGTGAGATCTAACCAGCAACATCGGAGGAGAGACAGGGGTTCGGAGAGGTTTTCCACAGCCTCTTGGTATTGTAACGACGCGACGAGGTTTGTTTGCCCCATCCCCGAATTAACAAGAACAGCGAGAAGTTACCTGTCCTATTTTAATGGCAAGATATCTTAAACTATGATGTTTACGATCAAGACCTAATTTGAAACTCGCAAAAACAACTTAATACTACTTAACTACGTAAAGACTTGTAGCTTGTACATACTGGACCTGGTTAACTGACATTGATCAGTAATATGTACGATATCAAAGTTAAAATCTGTTAAAGTCATTAATTGTCTTGAATGTTTAAAGAATAGCCCCAGGTCCAGAAGTCTTGAGACAGTTTGATCTACCGAAAGAGACTGAGCTAGTAAAAACAAAGAAAAGACTAATTTGCCAGTAAAATGTGTTTCAATAATATTTAAAATATTGACTGATAACCAAACTATTATTCAGTGATACAATTACGTAAAACGTAATTAGTTCTGAAAGACATTTAAGTATAACGGATATTGAAATTTTGTTTAATGAAAAACCTATTTAAACATGAATAATTGTCTCAAAGGTATTTGTATGTTGCTTGCTAATCATTGACTCTGTCACTTTTCATGTTACAGTTGGATATGTTGCAAAAGAGTATTGTCACCCATACAACCATGATTTTGACCCTAGTAAAAAGTTAAATTTTCATTATATTTTATTTTTCCGATTGATAACCATACTTACATATCATGTGTATGTTAAACCAGATAGACAGAAATATTTAGCTTGGATTGTCTTGAAAGAATAATTAGTTTTTATTACACTGAGATCAGCAGTCATAGAGAAGTTAATGCTTTTAAACACACTACTTATATTTGTTGATTTTAAGGTCAGAATACTTACACCAAAGAGAAGGAGACATACTGCTAAGGAATTATACGACATTTTATTGTTTGGTATTCACACTGAGTCAAACTACACCAGTACATACAACTTGAGAATAATTTATTTTCACTATCAACATAACAAGACATATTTTAGTTAATATTCTGTAGAGGTTAGTAGTTGTGCTACATACACAATCACAGCACTAGTACTTTATAGAGTTTTCACGGCGCCCAACTAGACCACATTTTACATTATAGATATTGGCATTTTAGGAAATATACTCCATAGAGTAATTCTGAAAATACTTATAGAATTTTAGATCACCCAACGGTGGCACACCCTTTTGAAATTTTGGTCGCTCATCCTTGTAGCTGTCTGAAAAATAACAGAAGAAAAGGGAAAATTCTGAAAACACTTCAGAATTATCACTATTTTGTATGGATACAAAGGAGGAGTGAAATGAAATCTACAATTTAATTGATAAATTTACTTTTATTTGCACTCATTAATTCAAATACCTATGTTTATTACTTTAACAAAGAGATTATTTTAACTATAACTTTTATACATGTTTGCTATTTAACTTCTTCCAATCTGTGTTATTCTGTTAAGGATAGGACGATGATAGGAAAAGTAGGAAACGAATGGGAGAGTTTCAAGTTTAATGTGCCTCGAAAAAGTCAAATTGATGGTTGTTCCAATCGAAAGGAAGAGAGATAGATGCGGCGCAAGCGTACAATGAGCGTAACGGGACACAGTGTAATGGGACAATGTGCGTAATGGGACAATGAGCCATCCTTTTTCGTGCGTGCAGCCAGCGTTCATCGATTTATTAGACGTTGTCACGTCAAAACAGGAAATTTTGATTTTAAAGTCCCATTGATTGCACAATCTCGGTGCATCAAAGCTGCACATCAGCAAAATCAGGATGCCAATCTCAGCTTCATTTTGTGGGAAGGCAGGTAACCCCTCAGCATGTTACAAGTTCAGGGCCTCGCCATATATTGACGAAGTTCAAACTTCGTTTTTAGCGCTTTTAGTTCGCTAGCAGCTGCACGCCTCACTAAGCGGATGAGTTTCACCAAGGAAAAGGATAGAAAGTTGCTAGACATTATTTTATGACCATGTGGCAGACAGAGAAATGACATAAACTCACTGTTTGTGTCTCTATGATCTATCTCCTATGATTTTCTATTATAAAACAAAACTGAATTTACATTTTTTTCACTCCCTTAGGGATGGAATTTCATAATTATATGTAGTCTATGTCACCTGCCGGCCCATAAAATATTTAAATGCCAAAAATCATGTTGATCCGTAGCTCCATCGCTGCATGAAAATAGGACAAAAAGACAAACACACTTCCGCATTTATGACATTAAGCAGGGATACTATGCGCAATTTAAATGGTTAACGATGAAACCAACCCCTTTTCTTCCCAACTCTAGTTTAGTATGTGTGTGTTGTCAGAGATTCTGCTTAACCAAGTTTGTCATGGTCCACAGTTTCCTGATGCAATTCTTCCAAAGAAAGGAAACAAGAAAGTTGACTTATTGCACAATTTACAAAGCAAATCTTTTTTTTAATAGTCTCATGCAATCTGAAAGTAAATATAGACTTGATGAGGCCATTCATTATTCTTAGACTAGATTATTAATTTAAAAACAAAGTTATTAAGGTAAATTTAGAAGTAATCCCATGTGTTATACATGGTAACGATCCCAATTTTTCTTGGGGGGTTGAGCAAGTAGTCAGCGACCAATCAAGAAGAGAGGCAAGCGACTAGGCAGTGACAAAAAAGGAAGAGGACCAGCAAGCAATCTGCCGCATATTGGGAAGGGGGGCAAGCAATCAGGCATAAAACAATAAATAAGGGGGCAGCAAGCAAGACACAACCAACAGTAAGTGGCCAAACAAGTAGACAGCAACCAAAGGGAAGGGGGTGAGCAAGTAAGCAACACCCAAAAGAGAGGGGGAGGGGACCAAGCAAAAATGCCCCCTCCAATATAGATAGGGGCAGCAAGGAGGCAAGCTAGCAAGCCAGGAACAATACGGGAGGGTGATGAACAAATAGGTAGTCAGTGGCCGATAGGGAAAACCAAGCAAGCCATGACCAATAGGGAAGGGGGCTAAGCAAATAGTCATTGACCACCAGTGAAGTGCGGCGAGCAAGGAGACACAACGGAAGAGGACGAGCACATAGGAACCAATAGGAAAGGGGGTCTTGCAAGCAGGCATAGGGGTGAGTGAGCGAGATGCAACCAATAGGGAAAGGGGGCAAGACAGAAGGTAGGGACCAATAGGAATGATGGCGAACTAGCAAGATATGACCAATAAAGAGGAAAGGGCAAACAAATAGTTAGTGACCAATAGGGAAGGGGGGCGAGCAAGCAAGCCACAACCAATAGGGAAGTGAATCAGCAGTTTTAACAATTAGGTAAAAGGGTGGAGGTTTGTGTAAGCAATTATAAAACAATTGGGTAGTGGGGGGAAGGGGGGGTTGCAAGTTGCTAATGACCAATAGGGAAGGGGGGGAACAAATATGCTGAAACTAACAAGGAAGGAAGGGGGGGGGGGAGCAATAATGCTGCGACCCATAGGGAACAGGGTAGAGCAAGTAGGCAGTGACCAATAGGGAAAGGGCAAGCAATGAAACCAAACCAAAAGAAAATGAGGGCAAGACAGCTGGCAGCAACCAGTAGGGATGAAGGAAAGCAAGCAAATCGCAACCAATAGGGAAGGGGAATGAGCAAGTATGCAGTGACCATTCCTGGTTTGTGAACCTGGTGAGTTCACCAGTCCACCTACAATGTTTGTTGTTCATCTGCATAGTGCTGGAGGTAACTCTAGAAACATCCTCTTTATTTTTTCTTTCCCCATCAATCCATCAACTACAGCATAACACAACTGTTATATTCACAGTTTTTGCACATCTCCTCAACATACATTCCTTAGGCCGCAGCTTCAAGCTTAGAAGCTTCTAGAGGAAATGTTGTTGATAGAAATGTTACTTACACAATATATTTTAATTCTGTGGGAAAATTGTAATAACTGATAAATAAATTACTTTAAAAGTAGGTACATAGGCCTATGTAAAAAAAAGAATTAAGGAAGGTGCTGAGGGCTGATGAGTAGTTCTGTTTCTGTATTTCATTTTTCAACTGTATTTGTAACAGAGTAATAAGGGCTAAAATGTATGTTTTCAGGATAATTTTTAGATATGAAATGCCCCGAAAAGATTCTTTCAAGTACCCAAGGGTCTTATATTACACTTTTATCTTTATTTCTTTGCCATCTAATGTTATGGTTACAACTCAAATTTTACAGTTCGCCTATGCGCAACGAGAATACTGCGCCTCAGTTCGGAGCCTTGCGTTTAGAGGAGATACCGCGCTGGAAGCAACAGCGAGTGTAGCACTTATCATCCAACCTCACTAACACAGATACATCCCTGATGACTAGGCAGGATCCTGAACAGTATTTCTAATGTGTAAGCTAACATAGTAACTCATTAAAATAGTAAACTACTTGAAGTATCAAAATGCCCTCTTGAGACCTGACCACTATCAAAATAAGCTTTTCACAAGCCTAACACAGTATTATGCAATACAGTTAAAATCAAGTCAATCTGACTATAAGTATACATCATAAATTGCTGTAGGTATTGAAATTGCTACAAGCCCGGTATAGGTAATTACTAAGTTGAGTTTGTTCTAGGTTTAACTCATTACTAATCACTGTCATTACAAAAACAGTGAAAGTTATATTTTCGACCAATCAGAAACTCTGCTAGCTCTGAACGTCCTATTTACGTCATCATTTGAGAACTTACTTGATAACTAAGAAAATGTGTACATTGATTAGTGTGTGCAGACTATTATTTTATTTAGTTGGCACATCACAGTCTAATTACTAAAAGAGGAAAAATTTATTTCTGCATTTCATTTTGCAATGTCTGTGTTATTATGAAAATGTTCTTTTAATACTAATTTTTTCCTTATGTTTACACACTACCAACAACAGCAACATTTGTTTTTCGAAGGCTAAAACCAAAATATACAAAGGAAGGGGGTCAAGTTAATGTCCGTTGCTGACAAGTCGCTGTGTTAGTTTTGTGTCGTGAAAGTGTTTATCGCAATAACTATCAATGGTATAATACTATGTTGTTGTGGCAGGGTCGTAACAGAATAATTGCAAAACATTTAGGAAATAAAATGAAAAGGAATTAGGAATTTTTTTCAAGTATATTCATTTTTTCAAAAAGGTGCTCTCTTTCGAAATAACTAAAACTTTTTCGAAGATTGCGATTGTGTACTTTTTTAATATTATGACACCTTAACTATTTTATCAATAAATGAACTACTACTTATTTTTTTACTCCTTATCTAAACATTAATATTGCTAATAAAAAAGTTATATTACACCTCAATGATACTTCTAATAAAAATTGAACAATCAAAAGACATACATGCGAAAGCAGTTAAAAATATGCCTATTCTTATCGCACAAACAAAAAATACACAATCAGGTTAACAAAAAGCCAACTATAAATACTCAAATGATGGCGTAATTACCTTGTTCTGCTGGTTTAACTAGAAGATTCAAAGCAGAAAAAAGGCTTTTAATAGAGGTGTCACTCTGAGCGGAGTTAACTTTAACCAAATTATTCGACATAACTAAAAATCACCATCCGAAGTTAGTTTACAATGCTACAACGTGACAACAACTTTCAGCCGTTTTACATTTCGTCACCATTTTACTTCCAAGAAAGCCAATAGTGTAAAACTAAATATTCATTGATTAATTTGGATTAATATTATTTTTTAAATATACGTAGATGACAAATTAAATGTCAGTTTTGCAAGTATTCTCCGGTTTTGACTGAATGGTTAAAAAAATTTCAATATTATGACAAGACTGGTTCACAAATTTGGAAATTTTATATTTGCAATGGCTTTGTTTATGGTGGCTAATAGTTGTTTTTGATGCATTAAAACAGAAGAGAATCGCTAATGTTTGTTTACCAAATGAAAGAATAGCTTTTAGCACCCGGGAAAATCAATGCAATACTGAAACATTTAGGTTAAGTTGGTTCAGAAAAAAACATTTATTGAAGTAATATTCGTAGTTGTAATGTTTTATTTCGTGTTTTCCTGTTTGATGATTACTGCTTCAGGAACTATTCAAAAAGACTACTTTGATGAAGAACTCTTATTGAAGCCTTTGGACAGTGGTCATGTGTACGCGTACTTCCAGTTCACCACTTTATGGGATATTGACCCCGACGAAACGTCCTGTGAGCTCTTGAATATTACTCGCCAGACCAACACCATTACTCTTTAAAGTTAAAACATTGCGAACAAATACTTGTGTGTGTGTTTCATGTGATTTCAGTTCACCACTGTCACTTGTTCCCTCGAGCGTTGGGGGAGATTGTTGGACGACACAATGTCCGGGAATTGCACATCAGCCTTACAGAAGGCCTGTGGCGGTACGAGAACTGGGGCTATCCAGTCCTTGATGCTGCTCCTGGTGCAGAGTTGTGGGCGTGGTTCAAGGACGGTTCAGAAAAGTTTGTATTAGTTTATTAGCTGCTTACTTTGTTTTAATAGTTTTCATAAAATACAATTGGATACTTTATACAAAAGAATTGATCCCAGGGTTAAGTGTATACACTTTCAAATCACAAACACATTCAACTGATTATTATTATTTTAATATTTTATATTAAAATACAATTCAATATGTCCTTCAAAGTTTTGTACATGTTATAAAAATCAAATATATTTTGGTAATTCACAGCTTTACATCACAAACACATCAATTCCTGACTTTATTTAAATATTTTATGTTAAAATACAACTGGATATGCAATAAGGAACAATCACCACTCTAACTGCTCTTCCCACCTTCTTGGCCTCTCTTGGGGGTCTTCTTCCTGTGTAGTTCAATAGGTAGTAAAAGTACTAGGGTGACATAGCCAGTAGTTGATCAGAACCCAGTAATTGATCAATGTGACAAAAAAGGTAAAATTTTAAGAGTTGGTGAACCTGGAAAGTGTCTATAAATATGTTATGTTATTGCTAGAAGGTTGGCTAACACAGTAAGAGTAGCACCATTGAAATCACAGCCGCCATTTTTGTGTGAGTTTGTATTTAATGTCTGCATGTCACATCATCAGCTTCAGAGGACATTTTGGACTAGTTGAGAGGTGAGTTACAGTTCATTATTAATCATTTGACATCCACCTTTAATTGTAATAATTTCAGAGTTATTCTCATAGTAACTCATTGATTACTATTCAGAGGTATAAGTATTATTGCTAAAAGTAATATTAGTTAGGCCTAACATTTGTTTTTTTTGGTGAACAACTATTAGACCTTGCAAACTGGAAATTTCCAGTGGTTGGTCAAAGTGATCATCTACTGGTTTTTTCCCTTTTTCTCTTGTTTACTGTTAAATCCTACATATGATAATTTTAAAACCCATACACTTTATGATTATAATTCAGGATAAATTAAATCTTTACATGTTCCAATAGTTGATCACAGTGATCAACTACTAGTTTAGTTTGACCAACTACTAGTCATTTACTGGATAATAAAATGGTTATGCTAGGACTTGCTTACTACTTTATTGAACAAATAAACCCAGTTAAAAATACTAATGAGAGAACTACACAGAAGTCCATAAGATTTTGTAAGAATATGCAGCTTGTGCTATTATTATTTTCTCTGGACAAATAGGAATGTTACCTAACACTCCAGTTAAATGTTAGACTGAACTGTTGCTGAGTAAAATGTTGAAACAATAATTTTAATTATTGGGAAACATTTTTCTGGAACCACTTTCCCTTCATCATTTGTCTAAAGAATTTGTGTGAGTAAAGAGATTTGGGCAATACTTAAGAGCAGTACTCACAATGTGTATGGAATTAACACCAGAATGAAAGGATAGAGGAAACTGGAGATCCCACAAAAACTTACTGACTAGTGACCCTGCTGAGGATCAAACTTGATTTGCTTTAGTGGAAGGCAAGTATCTTCACCACTTAATCACAGTGGCCCCTTTCTCAAAAATTTGAAGATAATTTCTTAGTTTTTTTTTATTTTGACTAGTATGAGGAGTATTTTACGTAAAATAAGAAATATAGGTATTTTTATTTGTTGCAGGATCTGAAATGTTGACATTTCTTGCTGGGTAGACTGCAAAATGGAGGTAGCTATTAGAAAGCCAAAGAAAGAATTTTTCAAGTATTCGGAAGAAAATTTAAAAGCAGCAATAGATGCAGTCCAGTCGGGCAACAGCAGTATACGAAAAGCTGCAAAAGATTACGGTGTACCATTCAGCACACTAAACAACAAAGTTAAAGGTAAGGTTCCACTTCAGCGTAAGATGGGCTCAAGTTCAATTTTATCTGAAGCTGAAGAAAATTTATTAGTGTGCTGGATTCATGCATATGCAAAAAAGGGTTTTCCCATAAAGCGAATAACATTGTTTGAGACTGTTAGAGACATTGTGTTATCTGACCAAAGACCAACTCCATTTAAAGATGGACAACCAGGTATCAAATGGTTCAAATCGTTTTTGAAGCGTCATCCGACTTTATCCGAACGATATGCTGAAAGCATTAACACAGCCCGAGCAACAGTAACTGAAGAAAGTCTCAGGCAGTGGTTCCATGAACTGAAAGGCTTCTTGGAACAAGAAAATCATTTGGACATCTTAAACGACCCTAGCAGAATTTATAATGCTGACGAATCTGGTTTTGAGACTTGCCCTAAAACAGGCAAAGTTTTGGGACCAGTTTCTTTTGACAATCTCTACGAAGTAAAAAGTGGAAATGAAAAAGAAGCTATCACTGTAATGGCCAATTTTAATGCCGCTGGAAATACGGTTTCCCCCATGATTGTGTTCCCATTGCAAAAAATATCACGAGAGATTGCACAAAACCTGAACAGTGAGTGGGGTGTAGGAAGATCCAAGAAAGGCTGGATGACTGGAGCACTCTATTATGAGTATATTGCAAATATTTTCCTGCCATGGCTCAAGAAACGGAATGTTCAGTTTCCTGTTCTACTGTTAGTCGATGGACATAAATCTCACACAACTTACAAAGTTGCACAGTTTTGTGCTGACAATGGTATAATACAATTTGCATTATACCCAAATGCAACTCATGTGCTGCAACCAGCAGATGTTGCGATCTTCCGTCCCTTGAAAGCTGGATGGCGGAATGTTGTGTACTCTTGGAAACACAAAACTGGCAATAAAGTGGTCACGAAAGTTGTGTTTGGGCCATTGTTAGAAGCAGTTTTTACTGAAAGAGCGACTGTAGATACTGTAAAGAGTGGATTCAGGAAGTGTGGTATATTTCCATTTGACCCTGATGCAGTTGACTACAGCAAATGTATGTCAAGTAAATCAAGGAACTGTCCCCCTGTCACAACTAGGTCAAGCAATGACACGATCCAACCAGCATCATTTGGTGTAGAACATCTTTTGTATTTGGAAACATTGATGAAAAAGGGAAGAGCCGAAGAGTTTCGAGCAGCAGAAAAATCAGGTTGGGGAGGCGAGCCTCAAGCTTTGGAACTTTATGAAGTTTGGTGTAAAATTCGTTCAAAGTGTGTGAGTGTCCCATCAGCAAAGACTCCAAAAGAAGACAATCTTGCATCTAGTGATGAAGATTCACCTTCTGAAATAACTGTACAACTACCTGAGACTTCAGTAAGTGTGACTACTAATGTTGAAGAGGATAATTTGGATACCAGCAAATTGTTGGATGAGGGGCCTGTAGGTGATATTCTCCAGCCAGCTATTGATGAAATTTTTTCACCTCAGACTTGTAATAACGTTGTAGGAGAAATGTCAGGAATCACTGAAGAGAATCCATTAAATGCATGTTGTACATCAGCGTCTTCCATAAATACCGAAGGAACTCACAGCTCAGTAACACCTAAAATAAATAGGCCTTCCATGATAAGAAATGTGAAACAACAAATCAGCTCTTCATTTGCAGACCATATTTTGTGGCCCAGCGAATCACCTGTCAAAGTTGGAAGAAAAAGGGAACATTTGCCATATGCTACAACATCTAAAGAGTGGTTACAGTGGAATGAATCTAAGGAAAGAATTAAACAGGAAAAGGAAGCTGCCAAGAGGATGAGACTTGAAAAGCGCATAAATAAAGATACGAGCAAAAGTGTAGCCAAGCTAACTAAAAGATTGATATTCTCGACTAAGCCTCAAACTGATAAAACTGACAAATGCAAAAAGCTTGTTAGAAAGAAGAAACAAACACACACATCATCTGAATCTGATACTGAGGAATGGCATTCTAGTGGAGACAATATGGATGATGTTTCACTTGGAACTACATCAGAAAGTGACGAAAACAAAAATGACCAAATTAGCACCTCGGTTGACAGACTGAAGAATTTGAAGGAAGGAGACTTTGTGCTGGTGTCATTCCCTGGGTTAAAAAATTTGAAGTACAGATTTGTTTGCACCATCCAGAAAATAACTGATGGAGAATACATTGAAGTCATGGGGCTCAAAAGTAGTGATAAAGATAATACAGTGTTCAGAATAGATGAAGATGATGTCAGCTTTGTGAAGCACTACCAGATTTTAAATAAGTTACCAACTCCGAGAATCGTACCTATTGGAGACAGAATACGTTACAAGTTTGATAACCCAGTTGAAGTGAGCACAATCAATCCCTAATTTATTTGTAAGTCTATTGTGTACATTAACTGCTTGTATTATAGGCCTATGAATGACATTAATATTTTCTGAAGAAAGGTTAGGTAGTTACTGTAGTGCACATCAGTTTAATATATAAATACACACATATATATATATATATATATATATATATATATATAAATAATTATTAGTCTGTGCTTTATTGGTATGAGTTAATGTATACATAGACAGTGATCAACCACTAGATTCTTGCTGATCAATATATGGACTGCTGTGATCAACTACTGGTGCACCCTGGCAATTTTTATTTAAGGTAAAATATCCTAGGTAACTAATATTTTAAATGTGTGTGCATATAGTGGATTTTGTAGAGAAAACTTTGTTCTTTTACAGTAAAATTAGAAATTAAAGTTTTTGTTGAATCTTTACTGTGTATCATGAATTAAAATGGAATTTTCGTTTAAATGATCAACTACTGGCTATGTCACCCTATATCACGCATCCAAATTTTCCCTTTATCCTGTACACATTGATCCCTTGGTACATTATGCTTGCTGTTTCAATTTAGCACGTCGAAAGATTCTGGACATAACAAAAACTTGTGCTAAAACATTGAATTTTTATTGTAAGTTGAATACAAAAGAAAAAATTCAAAGACCGTACATAATTTGTGTTGTGATATTCTAGTCTTTGTTTAGAAAGAATCTTTTAACATAAATTAAAACAGGAAGAATCATGTACCACAGTATCAATGATCATGCCATCAGGATCAAGTGATAGATTTTTTACGCGATATGGAACATCACAGATTTGTTAATATTTATACATGGAGCCACGATTAGTTTACAGATTCATTGGGTAGCTGATTAGACTGATGTACATATGCATCTGCTTGATACTAATGATTGGCCTACGGTGCTCTCGACATGCCCCTGATGACCCGCAGCGAGTTACCGTAGCTCTCACAAGTGGTAAACATGGCTGATATTTTCGTATGCCGGTGGATTTTGTGGCGTTGCTTCCGTCTCACTCCACACTTTCATTCCTTCAATGCTCTATTCTCTTCTCACCAACTCTCACTGTCTCCAATAAGTTCAATTTCTTAGAGATGTTCCTGCGGGAATTACGATCGTGTGATGGTGGCGACCCAAAGATTTCTTACCAATCACATTCAACATGTCTGTGACAGCACGACAAAAATGGTGGACAGAACAGACTTTCTGATTGAAAATATTTCTTATTTCCATTGCCTTGTGTTATTGGAATATGTCTCAGAATATTGTTTGCAAAATATTGTCAAACTGGTGCATTGGTAATTTTATTATTATTGTATTTTTAAGGTTTTGTGTGTTAAATTTATCTGTAAAATTTTAAATGTGTTTACACACTATTTTTTACAATTGGATGTTAAATTTTAATTAAACACATTACTGTCACCAACATATTGTTATAGCTGAATTAATTAATTACAGTTTTTTTTTTAAATACTAATATTTACACTATTAATTAAATTGTAACAATTTAACTGTCTGCCCATAAATTAATTATTCATTAAAACCACAATGTACTCTCCACGTTGGAGCTCGGCTTGACAGTGGCTCGTCTCTTACCGCGCGCCTCAGTCCCACACACTGCCTCGCACTGCTCACTCTTCCGCTGTATCACTCACCAAAGGGCCACTCACCCTCTTCACTTCACCACCTTCGTAGGTCAGTCTCTCCTTTTATATACCCACCAAGTCCTGCCCTGGAAAAATTTTGTAGCCTTCCAAAGTGTCGCGTCATCGGGTTCCCCGACATAACACTCGAAGCTCCGAGAACAAAGGCGTCCTAGTTACGTCACTTCACACACACGGGGTTCTGGGAACTTGCCAAACCCTCGAGAGACACAGAGGATTCTTCGGGCTCAGGGGTAAAGTGCTGGGGAAGGGGGAAGGGGATAGCGAGGCCCCACTGGTTATCGGATTACTGTGCAGGTGTAATAAGGGGTTGGTCGCTAATTGCATCAGCCCTCCTGCAGGCTAGCATGCGAGCTGCTGGCAAGCCTTGGGGATCGTCCATTAATCACGTGAGGCTCTAAAGGGGGGGGGGGGGGGGGGTTTCGGGAAAAATCACGAAATATCACAAGGGGGGAGGGGGGGTGTAGAGAGATATCACGTGTATTTATTTTTTCGTGCGATTTCTACTAAACCGAAAAGCGACTCGTGACCTTGACTCGCCGTAGCCAGGCAACAATATCCCCGCCCGCCGCAACATGAACCACCCGGCTCGGCTTGCCAGTCGCCAGTAAGACTGTGATTTTGGCACCGAATACATACGTAAATCACATATAAGCCTTTCCTTTATTATTTTTATGCCAGTGAGAATAAACCTGCAACCTTAATGTGTGTCTGGCCTTTTTTATCACTTTGCTTAATTTTCCAGAATTAAATTAGATTATACCTATATTTAAAGATAATATTCTTAAATTTTTAAAAAATATTATGTACCAAAAAAATACACGTGTTTTATTGGGGGGGTAGTCTGAAACCTCACCACAAATCACTAGGGGGGAGGGGGGGTTAAAAATTTGCTAAAAAAAAACATCACGTGATTAATGGACGACCCCTTGTCACTAGCTTTCATAACACTATCCATTACTAGTAACTCACCGCAAACTGAGACTTCGCGATTTTCCATTTTTAGTAACAAGCTGAAAACAATTAAAATTACTCTAAGGCTACTTATTAAATAAATATTGAATTTATTATCGCAAAGTTTATGTGTGTGCTTGGAACTACTTTATAACTTCAAAAAAATAAATGCTGAAGTCCAGGGAAATGTGTCGAACACAGCTCGAAGGCCTGGTAAATAAAATACGTTAAAATTTACTAAACCAACTTGATAAATTAATTTTTACAGCAACCATGTTCCAGTTAATTTGTCGACTTGCAATATTTGGATCGCCATTCCGCCGAGTCAAGAAGGGGCTTAGGATGCGATGGTAAATGTCAAGACGTTAACGTGGAAACCTCCTTACTGCGTGCAAAACCAAAATTGCACACACCAGTATGC
Source organism: Bacillus rossius redtenbacheri (assembly GCF_032445375.1). Lineage (NCBI taxonomy): Eukaryota > Metazoa > Arthropoda > Insecta > Phasmatodea > Bacillidae > Bacillus > Bacillus rossius. Next base: position 17,258,853 of record NC_086344.1, on the reverse strand, counting down.
ACAAGGAGTGCCATTAAAAAAGCCATGCACTCCAATTAGCGCACAAATCTTTGAAAAATGCTGTCGTCTCCAACCACAAACACCTCAGGCCTCTTGAGCGCAGTTTTACAAACGTAACATGCGGCATCACGTAATCACATAACACACTCGCGTAGCCCCCGTAAAACGCGGAGCGCTGTGCCTCGACCCTTCACGGCGGCTGCCAACAGGTGACTCCCTTCCAACTGCCACCCCCACTCTCCGAGTACACTCGGCCAGCGCCAGAACACACCAATTACCCTCCAAAGCAAACACGTAAAAAATTAGGTTCCAGCACACCTCTTAAAAATAACCTCCCTAAAATGAAGTAGCTATACTAAAAAAATATTAAACTATAAAATACCTTAAAAATATATATAAAATACTAAATAACAGTTTTATTTGTGTAATGTGAATGTTCTCAAACTTTCTAGTCTTTCAGGCAGTGCCAACTTAACACTCATTTCCATTATAAGTTTTCCTAAAACATTAGCCATTTATCAAAAAATAATAATTGTAAAGTATTTCTACAACCAAATAAAATTGTAAATTAAAATCAGGGCCATTTTAAGACAGTTATAACAAGCTAAAACATAGCTGGCAGGGAATTTGGAATTTATGGGGGTAAAAAATGAAATAGTCAGGGGGAAAAAAAATCTTGTCAGTAAATTTAAATGAAAAGACAAACTCTAATTTTGTGTCACTAACGCATCAACTGTGTCATGCAAATGTTTGTTGTAATTCTGGTGTGCCCATGTATTTTTGAGCATGCAAGGCTTAATTCCATCCATTATGTTGCCTCCGAGTGCACTTTGTGCATAGTTTCAAGGCATTTTGTTACAGTGTCAACTGTTTTGTCATTTTCTGTAAATCTATTGCAAGTTTTTGGTCAGCAGCGAAGACTATAAATATTACCTGGAGAAGTCAGGCATATTTTTACTGTGTTGACTGTTTTGTTATTTTCTTAAAATATATTTCAGGTTTTTGGCCAATGAAGTTTATGAAATACCTGGACAAGTCAGGCCATTTTTTTACTATGTCAATTGTTTTGTTATTTTCTTGAAATATTTAGCAGATTTTTGGTCAGTGAAGTTTATAAAATACCTGGAGAAGTCAGGCTTTTTATTACTACGTCGACTGTATAATTATTGCTGGTGTTGGTCGTTGGAGTGTATTAAAGAGCTGGAGGAGTCTGGGAGCAGTCGGAGGTGGCGAGGGGAGGCGGTGTGTGAGGTTCGCTTGCCGTCGGTCCCCCTCCCCAGCGTGGACGCGCAGTGGAAGGGGCTCTCCAACTCGCTGTCCGGCCTGCTGTGCGCGTCGCTCAACTTCGTGGACGCCGCCAACAGCCTGAGCCCCGAGCTGTCGCTGCGGCCGGCGGGCGTCGTCGCTCGCGGTGGCGCCAACTCGTCCCTGCTGCGCTACGCCGCGCTGCCGCGGGAGATTGTGTGCACGGAGAACCTCACCCCGTGGAAGAAGCTCCTGCCGTGCGATTCCAGGGTACGGCAGTTTGAAGGGTGGGGGCAAGTGCAGAGTCCCACGTACAGGGAAACTCTGGAAAACATGGAAAAATTCCAACTAAACGTAAAAAAAATAATAAGGAAATCGACAAAATGTTGAGATACAAAACAGGATTCGTAACTTTGAATGCTTGTGTGTTCTTCTAATGTATTCAAAGTTATAACCAGTCTGCAATTTGGGAACTGATTCATATGTACTAGTTGAAAACCCAGTTTTTTTTCATCATTAATCAGACTCTAGAAAAACAATCAACGAAACAACTGTGTGTTGGTTTAATGATTTTGAAGCATGATCAAATGTCGATAGTCATTAACCCGGTCACGATAATGTATTGCTTCAAGTTAAGTGGTCTTATATTGCATACTGGCAGCGTTCGTTGCACAGCGTTAATGGAAATTATGACATTGCAAGGTTTTTAATGTGTTGGAAAAGAGTTCACATTTATCTGGAATAACTGGAAACAAAGGCAATCCGGACAATCAAAAATCCTGATCATTTAATATGGGTACTAAGCAACTCAAAATCCTTAAATAAGCAAACTTACCCTTTACTACGATAAAAGACTATGTTTTGTAATTATATTGCATAGCATAAATGCCCTATATTTTTTACAAGTAATTAAAAAATTAGGGATGTGCGAAAGTGACTTTATCCACACGAAATGAAACTGAAAGAAAATTTATCAAGTTTCGCGAAAGTGAAACGAAAATGAATTTTTCTATGAGATAAATATATTCTTAACGAAAGTTAAGCGAAATTTTTTAATTAACAAAGAAAAAAAGTGCCCCAAAATTTGCTCTTCAGTAATAAATTCTATTACATAAATCATTTTGGTACCTTTTGATGTATATATAAATATTACTATTTAATAAAATCAACATCCGCCCTAGACCACACAACATAGCCCCATGTCACTCGTAAATTTCAAGAATCAATCCAGATCTTTCAGCGCACAGACTATTTCCTTTACAGTCGTAATGTCGCAGTCTATGATAATATATTTATCACGTGCATGGTACTGATGAAAAAATACGTGAATACTGCGGAACGGCCGCCATCTTGCACCACTGTCACACATGGCTAGCTCAGGAAGCTGTAAACTAGGCAATGGACATGGTCAAAACAAAACATAACAAATGGTTGCTGCCAAGTGGTCATTACATGCAGTGACTTGTTGACCTTTTTGTCTAATTGGCTGTATATTATGAGGATTTTATATGCCAGTCAGAGTATGTAAAATTTAAATAAAGCAGACGACAATGTTTTTGTTTGGCTGTGCGCGAATAAAAGTAGGTACGTTCTTTGTTTATGTGTATACGGTAAATACTAAATAGTGTACTAACAGTTCTGGAATGTATGTTTTACGAATATAGTACCTACACTACTGTTTGAAAGCAAATGAATCAGGTAATTTTTCAAATATTGCATGATTTTGTTTTGATACCTAGGCCTACCGTAATCACGGTTGAATTTTGTTTACTTTATCTGCCATGTTTGTTCAAATTATGATTTTACCGTATTTTCATTAACGTGAGTTTTTTTCATCACCACGTAAATTAATCTTAATGGAAATCTTTTTTCTAATTAATGTCTTTATATGATTTGCATATGTTATTACATTATTAGTAATAACAAGCAAATCATATTAAGACATTACAGTAGAATCTCAGTGCTAAGTACTTACAGGTACCTCAAGTTTTTGTACTTAGCACTGAAACATGCATACATATCTTTACAAAGAGAAAAAAATATATAAAAAAATAGCTACAGGAGAGCCGCAATGCCATATGTATTCGCAACTGCGACTTGCTTTTTTCCCCGTGTCTAGTTCTCTCAGTATATCCACTTTTTCCTTAAGCGTGAATTGCTTTCGTTTCTTTTTATCTCCAGGATCATTCATATTGTAGCACAAATACAATGCGGTGTTTAAATAACGTAACCTGAAAATAAACTCAACAATAACAATAAACAATCCCGGCACAGACATCAAACAGTATTTTTAGCGTAGCACTTTTGTCTAAATAATTAATACTTCTCTCAAACCTCCGTCTTTCGATGTATCGAATGGTGTTGTGTTGCTCACGTCGCATACTACGTACGGTATAATCTATGGTTGTGCGCGCAACTGTTTGTTAACTTTGTTTTGAGAATTTAGAGGTTAGAAAATACGTTGCGTTGGTATTTGTGTATCTTTGTTGAGTCGAGCAGATCGAGTGCGACAGTTCACAGAGACTGTAATCTGTGGTCAGTCTGGATAGTGAATTACAGCATGATGTAAATTTGCAGGTTACCGAACATTTAACTATGGAGGTGGATAATAGTAGTTTAACTAAGAGGAAATTGCTAACTGAGGAAGTTACTGAGGTTGATAGACAAGCTAAAGCTCATAAGATTGCAGATCCACAGCAACACAGTTCTCCTAATAACAGGTATGTTCATCGTTCAGAGTGTCGTTACCCCATTAACCATCCTGGCCCATATATTGTCCTGATAGAATCAATGCAACATAATATAGGTAACTTACACCCTTTGACCATTGGCAAAAAACTTCATCCTAACCCTCATATTGTCCAAATTCAGCGCTCGGGGCCTAACAGGCTGAAGATTACCTTCGCTACCCTACAGGCAGCGAACCAATTTGTTACCTCAGATCAAGTCAAGTCGCTTCAGGTTAAATGTCTTATTCCCCAAGGTCTAATCCAGCGGGAGGGATTGATCTATGGCATCCCTTTGGACGTGGCTATCGACGATCTGCTAGAGGGTATCGAGTCCCCTCAACGCGTCATACATCTTGAGCGGTTGACTAAATATATAGCTCCAGATACCCGGGTGCCCATTAAACTAGTTAAAGTGACGTTTGAGGGACAAACTCTTCCCGAATATATTGCCATCTTTAAAGAGCGTTTCATCGTCAAACCTCGTGTTCAGTCAGTCCTTCAATGCCATCGATGTCATCGTTTTGGTCACTCGATCAAGTTATGTCGATCTAAGGCTCTATCATGTGCAATTTGCTCTCAGGAGCACTCCTTGGATACATGTCCCCATAACGATTCTCCATTATGTGTCAACTGCCGGGGTAACCACCCCTCCACGGACAAGGTTAAGTGCCCTGCTTGGGAATTTGAGAGGGAGATAAAACGGGTCATGGCCTACAATAATCTCTCATATTCGGATGCGAGACAGCAGGTACAGCGCGCTACTGGTCGGATATACCCATTACCTAAAGATCGTATGGATCCCCACCACTTGCCGAGACTCACCAGCTTCCCCCCTCTGACGCAGCCTTCACCTATCGGTCCACAACACATTCCCATTTCTGATCACTCTTACGCACAGGCTATTCACTCCGACTCCCTGCATCCACCCCTTCGACCGGATGGGTACAGGGTTTGCTATAAAGCAGTACCACCGATCACGGATGTCACAAGTCAGAATTCTTTCAATCTTCAACATTATTATTCTCAGTTTCGGCCCTACACGCCTGACATCACCAATGGTGTGGCACTGCCGGGGCCTCCCGACGGAGGACTGTCCTCTTCTCCCCCTATGATGCATACGCGTAATCCTTCACAGGATGCCCTACAGGACACTTCCTCTTCTGACGTAGCTCCACCTCCACACTCCACACGATTAAGGCTTAACATGGAAAAACTTAAGTCATTGGTCGATACCATTGAAATTATGATAGCTACAGCTAAAAAGGAAACTGATTACGCCTTCGACAAAGAAAGCCTCATCGCGGCTTTTGTCCAGGTGCTCGTTTAACAATGCTTCTCAGACACCCCTTCTTGCTTCTTCAGTGGAATGTGCAATCTCTTTCGGCTAATAGGTTCCCCCTGCTCCATTTTCTCTCTACAGTCTCATGTGATGCAGTTCTTCTTACAGAAACTCTCTTAACTTCAGGACATCATGTTACTTTTCCCGGCTATAACTTATACCTCTCGAAAAAGCTGGATAGGGGTACGGCAATTCTGGTCTCTCGAAGACATCCCAGCACGGAAATTAACGTGTCCTACCCTCCCTCTATGCAACGCGTAGATGCTATCGCTATCAGGCTCCTCCTTGATGATGTTCCACTCACCATTGTCTCGATTTATGTCCACCCCCGATCTTCGTATACATCTCAAGATTGGGAAGACTTTTTTCAACAATTCGATGGTGCTGTGTTCATTGGGGGTGATTTTAATGCCCATCATATCTACTGGGGCAACAAATCTAATGATGCAGCTGGGATCAATCTTCTTGACTATTTACATACGTCTCCTTATATTCTGTTAAATGGTACACAACACACCTGGATGGGTCCTCCTACTGCGTCATCTACTGCAATCGATCTCTCTTTCATAACGTCTAATCTGGCTGGCAACTTTAAATGGGAGGTTCTTTCGGACAACTGGGGCAGTGACCACTTCCCTATTCTTATCACCACGTCACAGCCCACTACCTCAAGGCACTCAGAAGCACACTGGTATTATACTTTTCTTACATCACGGGCCGATTGGACTTTGTTTTCTTCGTGGCTGGAATCTCGGACCGCAGCTACGTTCTGCTCTTCCAATGATGACCTCCTTCGCTTATACTCTAGCTTCTATAATAACCTCTTCCAAGCAGCTCGTGCATCTATGCCATTCCGGTTAAAGGGTCCTGTACATAAACAAAGTAAGGCTCCCTGGTGGGATGAACACTGTGCCAGTGCCAATCGGCAGCGCTTAAACGCCCTACGAACGTACAAAACACGGTCTACTTTGGATAACTTTATACTTCTTAAGAAATCTCAAGCATTTGCTAAATTAACCTGGAAAAAGCGTAAACAAGCTCACTGGCAATCTTACTGTGAATCTTTTTCACGTTCTACCTCTCTGAAAACGTTATGGCGACAATTCAATACTTTTAGACATAGTCTCACATCCACGGCCTGGGCATCTCTGCCTCCCCATTTACTCCATGACTTCATGTCACTGGTCGCTCCTCCTACAGTTTCCCCTCCGCCTTTCCTCGCTGACGTTCCTCCGGTTCGCCCCGCGTCAAAGGATAAGGTCTGTACCTCGCTCCTACAAGACTTTTCTTTTTCAGAATTCTCTCAATGTGTCCAGACAACACCTGATTCTGCACCCGGACCGGACTTGGTTACTTATAGTATGATCCGTCATCTTCCTGTCAATGCGCAGTCCTTCTTATTGCACATTTTTAACCTCATTCTACGGCTTGGCATTATTCCACCTAGCTGGCACGAATTCTACATCCTTCCGATACTTAAACCAGGCAAGTCTCCTCTTGAGGCCACCTCCTATCGACCTATCGCTCTCCGTTCGTGCTTGGCTAAATTGTTTGAGAAGTTACTCAAAAATAGGTTGGTGTGGTGGTTCGAATATTATAACCTCCTTCGTCCAGAACAATTTGGCTTTCGTTCTGGTATGGGCACTGAAGATGCAATCTGCTCCCTTTACTCCCAAATTCGTTTAGCCTTTCAACGTAAAGAGATATTCTCTGCCATATTTATGGACATATCTGCAGCTTTTGATAATGTCCAACTTCCTATCCTGTATTCGAAACTATGCAAATTAGGACTTCCTCGTCAGATTATCAGGATCCTTTCTGCCTTACTCTCTTCTCGTACTTATACACCGCGGATGGTACGGCCTGCACCTTACACCCGACAGGTGTCCCAAGGATTAGTGCAAGGAAGCTCTCTTAGCCCTCTTCTCTTCCTTCTCTATACTCAGGACCTTATGTTTCACATTGGAACTTCGGCTAAATTAACTGCGTACGCCGATGATGTGGTGTTGTGGTATCGTGGTTCTACTATTCTTGACACTAGTACTACTCTTTCAGCTGCCCTCACTCAGGCTCAAAGTTGGTTGGGAACGCATGGATTCAGTCTGTCCTTATCGAAAACGAAGATAATACACTTTACACGAAAACGGGTTACGACGCCTGCTCATGCTATTTCATTGGATGGTGTTCCCTTACCTATAGTCACGTGCATCAAATACCTTGGTGTTTTCTTAGATCAACGGATGCTCGGTATCGCTCACATTAATTATGTCATTGATAAATGCTCTCGTCGGTTACACCTCCTTAAGGCTCTAGCTGGGAAAACTTGGGGGGCTGATGTCCGTAGTCTTCGCTCGTTTTACATTTCTACTATCCGACCGAACCTTCTCTACGGTAGCCAGGTCTTAATGTACGCGTCCACTTCTCAGTTGCAAAGGTTGGAAACACTTCAGAATACTGCTATGCGAATCATCCTAGGTGCGTTTAAATCCACACCTATCATGTATATGTACATTGAACTAGGCCTTATTCCATTATCCTTATATCGCCGTATGCTATATGCCCGCCATTGGGTTCACCTTCGTATCGTAAGGCTGCCAGGTTTACGACGGGCTATGGACGCCCTATATGACATCCCCACTCCAGTTCTTACAGCTGCTCGATCCATTGATCCTGGACCGTATGGCTATAAATACTGCTACTCGTTTGATGTTCTTACTTATGTCCCCTTGGTTCGTATAGAGGGTCGTAAAGACAAACCCCCCGCGGTGCTTCGGCAAATATACTTGGACCTTCTAGCTTCCTACCCCTCTGCCTCTCGCATATATACGGACGGCTCTAAACGTCAGGATGGTGTGGGTGCAGCATGGTTTGACTCCTCGCACGGTCGATCTGGACTTTACAGGCTTCCTGAATACACTTCCATCTACTATGCCGAAGCGTATGCAATGCTTATGGCCTTACAATATATTCTGTCGCACGTGGTTCCCATTCCCTTGATTGTTTCCGATTCTGCCAGCGTTCTCACGTCCCTCTGCTCATCTCATCAGACCTCCGACTTGCTTCTCTTACGTATTAAACACCTCTGCCTTCAAATTGAACCACATTCGGGCCCTGTTACATTCCTTTGGGTTCCCAGCCATGTGGGCTTGGGGGGAAATGAAACTGTAGATAAGATGGCTAATTTAGCCATATCCACCGGTCACCTAGTACAACCCGCCTCGTACCAGCCTCTGCTCCCTCTCGTGAAGAGATACTTCAAGGAGATTGTGTTCCAGGATTGGATTGCTTATGCCCACACGCATTCATCACTCTACCCTTCTCTCCATCCCTCTACGGTTCCAGTTTACAAAACTCATCCCCCATATGCTTCTCGCCGTCAGGCGGTCATGTCCTTCCGTCTTCGGTCCGAACATCTTCTGACTCCAGAGCACCTCTGTCGACTGGACATGACACCCCATCCGACCTGCCCTTGTGGGGCTCCTGTTGCGGATGTTCAGCATCTTTTATTGGAATGTCCCCGTTTGAGTGCGAGAACACACCTCCTACGTACTTTTCAAGAACTGGAATTGCCGTCCCCACTTTCATACCCTAATATGGTATACACCTCCACCCACGCTGCATATTTGGCAATCATCGCTTACTTTTTGTCCAATGGTATCACTTTTTAACCCTGGGGTTGCTCTTGTAACTTCCTTGGTGACCGGCCCTCCCCAACTCCTTGTTCCATGCTCCACGGCCTACTCCACCCTTGGTAGACGGGCCTCTACCAAGAAGATGTAGTTTATTCTCTAGCCTCCTCTTCTGATTAACATGCTCCCGACACTCTGAACTATGGCCGTGGGCTTCATGCTGTAGGCCACTATCCAATAAAAAAAAAAAAAAAAAAAAAAAGTGTATCTTTGTTCTACTACATTAATCATTTAGCTGGAAATTTATTTACCAGTTTAAGTAAATTTTGGTGTAGTAATGCCACGCTACTAGTAGAATTTATACGTTATAGTGAAAATGATACTTTAAACTGAAACCGTTTTGCATGGCGAAGATACGATTTTTGGCGGGGACTTAAAAAAAATTTGTTAAGTGAAATATACTTTATAATAAGGAACGTTATTGTACCGGTATTATACTGTACATTTTTATTAAATTACGATTTCTTTTTCAACTAGAACAAACGAACTTCGGTAAGCTATTGAACTTTCGTTTGGCTCGAAATATTTCGCTAAAAACGAACTTCGACAGATGAAATTCTTACCGAAATCGAAAATGAAAGTAGCAAAATTTCGATTTCGGTATCGGTATACCGAACATTCGCACAACCCTATAAAAAATGTAAAAATAACCACGTTGTTTCTTAACAGCGAATTTGTCAACTTTCTTCTGTTTCGAACATGTATGGTGTTTGAATAAATTACCGTCAGGTAACGTTATGTGAATATTTAATGAAATTTCTGCAAATCTGATCTGGATTATCCGGAGATCCAGATCAACAAAGGCCGGATGAACGAGGTTTTACTGTATTTTGACGTTTTATGTATGTTTGAAATGTACAGTAAACTCTCGATTATCCAGGCCTGGATTATCCTGTTTTCGGGTTATCCGTGCTTGATTTTTTTATGAAGTTGTAAAAAAATGACAGGGTGTAGCTACCCCGCCGCGCTGCGCTTTATATATATATATATATATATATATATATATATATATATATATATATATATATATATATATATACACACACACACACACATACACACTGCTGTGTCAAAGCTATTTACCTGACCCTTCAGACCCTCGCCCGCCGTCAATTTGTCACACTTTAAACCAAAAAGGAATGCCTTGACAGCTGCTTCCGGCTCAACTCACCCCCCTCCCCCCTTCCCATTTTCTTTTCAAGCGTTCTTTTCACAGCGCCCCGCTAAAATAAAAAGGGTCCCTCTACCTCTTTTACCTTCCCACACTCCTGACGGCTAGAAGAGGCATTTTTCACACAGTTATTTACATCAGTTCTCCCAGGCACATTTGTTTTTTGTAATCATGTCTGTTAAAAGGAAATGTAAAGTACTGACAATAGCAGAGAAGTTAGAAGTTGTGGACAGGTTAAAAAAAGGAGAAACTGCCGCGAAATTAGCACAGGAATATGAAATTGGAATCCAAACCGTGCGAGACATTAATAAAAGTGAAGAAAAACTTTTGCAGTTTGCTAGTAGATCAGACAGTGTGGCAGGGCCTTCTAAACGTAAAAGCATGACAACATCTACCCACCCAGATGTTGACAATGCTTTGTATATTTGGTTTATGTCGTTAAAAGGGTGGAGGGAGATGTTGAGTTGGGACTGCGGCAGCTCTCCCTCCTGTAGCAATAAAGGGGACAGGAGAAGGATGGCGGCAACACAGTGCCAGTATTGTTTACGGTCCAATAAGCTGGGACACGGTATACAAAGCCTTTGCTTTTACTCATAGAATTCTACTGAAGAGACACTCTTTTGCCAGTAAATACACCATTTTTAAGTGGTGAAACGGATTATCCGGGTTTTTTATGGGCATTCAATTATCCGGGCATCGGAAGGTCCCAATTAACACGGATAATCTAGAGTTTTGTGTATTTCGATTTTGATAAGTATTTTTAGTTAAGTATGTTTATGTTATCTTGCAATAAATTGATGAGCCAGGAAAAAAGTTTTAGTTCTAGGGTAAACTCGGGCAGAAAGGAAATGTTTAGAATAAGAGTGCGTGTTCCCTTAAAAGTGGTGGACGTTCCAGAGAGCTGGTGGATTTTCTCCTGGTACTCACGTTTCCCCCCAGCTAATCATTCCATCAGTGCCCCATTCTAATCTTGTCAGCCTTCATCCTCTAATGACCTCAATGTTGCCAACATGTTAAGCCCTAATACATGTGTTAGTTTATTCTAAAGTTTGTGCCCTTTACACTGGAATAACATTCGCACATAACACTAGCCTGTTCTGCGCAATTTATACCATTTTGCTGCAATGTAAGATTATTTCCTAAATTTCGCGGTTTCATTATTCATTTTTACATGATGGGAACTTCACCTCTTTCTGTCAGGGGAAGGTTGGTAAATTACATGAATATGGACGGTCAATCATCAGTGGGGAAACTTCTATATAGTCTTTTCATTACCCCTTTTTCTTCCATATTCTTTCATACTCCTTTCATAGAGTTGGAAAATAAATTAGAACTACCATTGTGTTTGTATGCACAAAATCTGAGATAAGCCTGCTGATTTTACCGGTTTGTACAAAATAAGTTATTACAAACATTACCTACTTTTGTAAAAAAAAGAAAGTAGTAGAGTAGTGTACCTCATACAACTAGTCTGTATAACGTATCTGTTTTGATGAGATTTCATAGTTTTCCCATTCAGAACTACATCAATAAGTTATACTGTGTATTAAAAAAAACATAACCAATTTGGCAATGGAATTGATCAATTATCCACCTACTCAATATATGTTCAATTTTTTTTGTGTGTTTTATTTATTATTATTATTATTATTATTATTATTATTATTATTATTATTACCACTTTGTTTGGGTACATGCATAGTAAAATGTATGTTCTGTTGCAGAAAGGTCTGGCAACATTGCTGAATGCTGGATACATACATAACACAAACTATCACTCGTTAGCTCTTCATTTGCGACCAGTCTGTAGGGTGAGTTCCACAATGATGTGTTGCAAGAAGCTAAAAAATTTGAGGGAGGGGGGGGGGGGGGGGGAGTGGTTATGTCTTTAAGCTACAATGTTTGATTATCTATAATTATTTGTTCACTCTCATCTGACTGTGTGATTTCACCCCTCCACCCCTCCCCACTCCGATTCCTTTTTGTCTTTCCCACTTTCCGACTTTTTCTTATCATGTTCTCTCCCAGCCTGACTTTTAATTAATCAGTTTTTTTAAACATGAAAATTGCTTCAACTAGTACATACAATGAATATCTATCAAACAAAACTATTTTTATCATAGAATTTCTTAAATGTTTTATTTTTATATTTGTAGATTTGCCATGTTTTGTAATTTCAGCACTTTGTGTCTATATGGTTTAAAGTTGGCTGTAAGCGATTAGTAGTTATTGCTTAAACATTGTCCTGGTTTCGTACGTGTGTAAGCTCAATCTTTTCTAGATATACTAATTAGTAATTAAGCTTCATAAATGAAGGTTCGTGATGTTAGAGAAATTCTGTCAATCAGGAAAAATGTTTTTAATCTAAAAGTGGTCTTCTTAACTTGTGAAACACTCTAAATATAAAATATCAACTTTAGTTAGCTGTGTTCCGATAATGCCTTAAAACTGGCACTAGGTATTTTAGATATTTATAGTAAATTCATGTGAAGCTGTAATCCATATTTTAATTTTTACTAATATTAATTAGACAAGAGATGCAATTAACAGTGTATTGATATGATGCTCAGTCAAATATTAATAGTAATTCACCTTTCACAGTTGTTTCAAAGTTTGATCAAGTATTAAAATATAGTTTTTGCTTAGGTAATTGACGTGGTAACAGTGTCCTGAAATAAATTTTGCAATCAATTCTGCTCATTACAAAAAATATGTCACGAGCTTGTGTGTTAGGAAGATAGGTATCGTCTGACTAATTACAGTTAGCAAACCTTACAATTGTTCTGTCAATTTTTACTTTTTGTGCTATGTTAAAATTAAAGTCTGCATGTCGTGTTCAAACTTTATGAAGGAGAATTTTTATACAAAATTTACGGAACACAATTGCCATTCCAGAAAATTTCTTAGACCTAATGGTATAAAAATAGAATTGGCAAGACTCGTAACTTTTAAATTAATTAATTTTGGTTTTTAATTTTTATTTGTCAATTTTAGTTAACAGTGAGCAGTCAGAAGCATGTGGATATCTTCCTTATTACCGTATATACTCGTGTATAGCGCGCCCTTTTTTCCCCTCAAGTAAAGGAAAAAAATAAGGATGCGCGCACGGGAAAAAAAATTTTTGGGGGGAGGAGGCGGGGAGGAGTGGAAGTCGTTAACTGCCGGGTGACGGGTGACGTTTCTGGCCAGCCCCCACACATACGCACAAGCAACAAGGCCTCTGTTTCACACACGCACACGCGCGCGCAAGCTCGCACATCATGGTCTCTTGTTTATTTTTAGACCTCCCCCCTTTACAGAAAGCCAGCTCAGAAGCTAGTAAAAAGAGAGAGAGAGAAAGAGAGAATGTTGTCACCAGTTTCCCCCCCCCCCCCCCCGGCAACTTCTTCGCTTCCTCCATTCCTCACCGGTGAGTCATCAAGTTCTCCGCGCCAGCTTAGCAACGTATCGCGGCACGCCTCCCTCCCTTCCTTCCTTCCACGTACCAGTTGTGACGATATAACGCTTCATTATCTTCCGTTTAGACAACAGAGTTTATGTATTTTCCTGACGCATCACCACACATCAATTTAAATAATCAGGTACCACAAAATGTTAGTAAAATTTATTTATGGGGGGAAAAAAAATTTCAATTTTTTTTTTCTTTGGAATTAGTTGCAAAAATCGTGGTGCGCGCTATACACGAGGGCGCGCTATACACGAGTAAATACGGTATTAGTATTATCAATGAAAATTTAAAATAAAGATAAATAAAATATGAATGTTGTTACAACCATTATCAAAGTCATAGCATCATCATCGGGTTAGCAAAGAAAATGCCTCCGTCTTCCTCTTTCACTCCACCATTCCTCCTCCTTCACTCCTTTAACTATCTGCTCTTTTAAACTCCTCCTTGGTCTTCCTTAGGGTCTTCTTCCTGTGTATTTCAACTACACCATTTTCCTAAGCAACCTGTCATTTCACATTCTCTGGACATGGCTGTACCGTCTCATTCCCATGATCTCATTCCAGTCCTGTACTCCTGCTCTTGCTCGCATTATCTTATTCCTGATCCTGTCTCACCTCGTAACTGACAACATACTCCTCACAAACTTCATTCCTATTGCCCAAATTCATCTTCCGGGAGTTGGGTTTCGCTAGTCACACCAACAAAATCGTATGTGACAGATTGATGAGACAGGGAAAACCCAAGCTAAAATAAGAAGCTAGGTAGCACAGTGGTAAGCCGCCAGACTCACGGTCAAGATGACACGGGTCCGACCATGTTGATTTGTGTTTCTCCAAGGTTTCCTCTGATAGTACGGTGACGTACGATGATACTGCAATAATTTGATAATTCAAGTTAACTTTACAAATTAGGCAGTATTTAACCAAAAATTAATTCAATTTACAAAAAAAGTAATTTTTTAATTTTTGAAATATATGGAATGTCATTTTTTTCTTAGAGGTTAGTTTTTACAAAAGTGCATAGATCAGAAAAATGTATTTGTTTGATTGTGGATCTCTTATGGAATCACTTTGAAACTATTCACATATTAATTTTTGTTGCTCTGAATGTATCTTTTTTACACAAACTTTTTACATACGTGTTATTTTATCGTAAAAATGCAGCATTTAAGTAGGTGTAATATGTATTTATTACAAAAATTAATGTATGAAAATTTAAAAAAATAAACACTGTAGTTTTCTGTTTTGAAAACAAAAATGACCTCCTTGTCTCTAGTCATGCCAGATTTATTTCCTCGATATCCCTAAAATCTTTAGTTTTATGTTACCATCTCTAATGAACTCCTTATCGACGGGATGTTAAATACGAAATATACAGGATATCCAGAGGTTATGAAAGTTATGAAAAAGTAAGGGTACTGAAGGACTGGTTGTGGAAGTCGTGGGAAAGTCCTGGAACAAAAATTATGGGTTCTGGAAGTCTGGTTTCTAGCAGCCTATTGCTAACTTGCATTTGGTTTTTTGGTGTCTTATGTTAGATAATAGTCGCACATTAAGTATAGGATGAGCACAAATTATCAGCACACTTTCAAAAATCATAAAAATTAAATGGTACGGACACTTAAACTGAAACTTCTTTCAGTCAGTAGAGAACACCTGAAAGTATCTTTTACAAATGTTTCGGGTTCGTTCGTTGCAGGTTGCCTCCACAATAAGAAGCTGGCGTTAATAAAGGTGCCTTTTGCACAGCAGAAGAGTTGGTGTATGCTTCAGTTAGCGAGAAGTTAGTCAGTAACTGTTGTGCAACGTGATGGGAACACCTGAACACACATATCCCTGGGAGATGGCTTGGTCGTGCAGGTGTCGATGATGCAGTGTGGGGCAGATGGCCACCACAATCACCACACTTAAATCCATGTGATTTTGTTCTGTGGAGTTATGTCAAAGACAAAGTGTCCATGCCACTTCTGTCACTGTCTTGGCTAGATCTGATAGCGAATTACAGGGGCAGTTGAGTTAATCACTGCTGACACATTGCACCAAGTGTGTGACGAGTTTGAAAATTGCTTCGATGTTTGCCGCTCAACTCGAAGAGAGCATATTGAGTCACTGTGACTTGTAGAAAAACCTTCAGGGATCCTCCATTAACTGAAAAAGGTTTCAGGTATGTCAGGTAAATCTGCTGCACCGTTTATTTTTTATGAATTTTTGAAAGTGTGCTAATCATTTGTGCTCATCATGTATAAATTTTCGATGACTATCTTCTTAAATAATGCGGCAGATACGTATCTCTGAAAAGGTTTAAGTTTACTAATTTAATATTTGACACATTCCTGCGAATCAGTTGATCTTTTTTTACTGAGTTTTGGGACAAGATCATGTTGTGAATTACGATAAAACCAAAATAACCGCAAAACAATGCTGAAATAAAAGTTAATACACCATTTAGCACTGAAATGTAACTAAAAACATGACATTAATCAGCAGTTTGACTAAAATAAACTCAAATTACAAAAATTTTATCTTTTACCATGGTAAATTCATTTAATGTAATTTAATAAGCATGAAATTATATGACCTAAATGGTGTAAAAAAAAATTTAATATTATAGTGTTAAATCTTGCATCAATTTCTTAGTAACAAGTATTTAACATTAATGATGGCAATATATATTTATTTTTCCAAACAGTTCTTTCTATACATGCTTATTACTAATGTTTTCACTGTATGTATTAGTGAATCAGGTGTCAATCAAAATGACAATATCTTAGTGAAATGAATTTAAATAATATTTTAGTTTCATATTTTTGTTGATGTTACACTTTTTTTTAATGTATAAAGATACTACTTATATAAAAATAAAACCATAAAGCTTATGTTTAAGTATGTATAATTTGTGTGTTGTAAAAATGTGTAAGGAAATTTTTTTTTTTCAATGTTTTGAAAAACCTCGTGAAGCTAGTAGACGCCCTGTCCCAAACAGGAGCTGTAGGGGATGTAGAGGGAACCCGTGCTTCCCTGACGCAGGACACGGCCTGCTCGCGGGTGTCGGTGGAGCTGCGCCAGTCGGTGTCCCTGGTGTACGACGAGGTGATCCTGGGGGCCGGCGGCGGTTCCCGGGACTGGTCCGTCCGGAAGCTGTTCGGCATCGGCCTGGGCGGCAGCTGCCGGCTGGCCACCATGAGCAACATCTACGTCGACATCTCCTCCAACAAGGCGGGTCGCTGTTTGTTTGTTTATGGTATTTATTTATGCCCACCAACAGCCCACGGCTTTAGCGGTGGGCACGACACATACACGTGGGTGAACAGGAAATGAAAGACAACACAAAAATAAAACAAAAAACCGCCACTGTAAGTACCGGGACTCTCCGCCTCATTGGCACCAAAGTAGGCGAGCTGTACCTGAGGTGAAACCACAGCAGGTTAGGCGCATCCACAGTTGCCCCCAACACACAGAGGTCAAGCATACCAGGTACTTACCGTGACAAAAAAAAAGATTGGTAAAACAGAAACACGAAACATACACATTTGAATGTAAGAACATAAAATTTAAAGACAGATTAATAATCAATGATGATAAAATAACAAAAAATAAATAAAATAGGAAAATCCCTGATGGCAGAAAAGATGGGCAAACAGAGGTTTGAAAATATGTGATATATATTAAAAGTATTTATTTATACAGTATTTTATGGTCCAGCACTCACACTGTAATGTGGCACCAATGGAGCTGATCCCATTAAGATTTTTGCAGATGTATTTATTTTAGACTTCTGCAAATGCTGTTTTTTTTATTCAATTTTTTTATTTGAATCAAATTTTGAAAATAATTTCAAATATTTATCTAATGAAGTTTTTTCTTGTAGTGAAATTTTTTTGACACTGCACGTGTGTAAAATGAACAAAAATATAAAAAAAAACTGTAAATTAATTTTTTAAACAAGAAAAATTTTAAGTTTCAAAAATTATTTTTTTGTTCCAACTACTGACTATGTATGGAACAACTGTAAAATACAGGTTTTTTTTATAATTTTCAATTATAATCACGTATTATCTGGTACATAGTTTTTGTTAGCTTTGTACATATTTCTTTTTTTTTTTTTTTAAATAATTTTTTTTATGTGAATGGGTGTATCTATTGACTATTGGTAAGAAATAGTAAAAAAAAAAATATTGGATATTAAATGGTGCATTTGATTTACAAAAATATTCACAAATTTTGAATATCAAATTATTCACTAATATGTAATATCTGTCTAACAGGGCAGATCCCTGGCAGATAACGCTTGTCGACCTGAACCCCCAGATTGTGTTACTGTGCTGCAGGCATTTTTAGTTTGCTCAGAGTTTGTTGTTGCTGTCAATTCTCATTTCAGCACAGTGTTTCCTGTTTTATAGAGGGATACATTTCCAAAATGACTTTTGAATAAGAAACTGATATTTGCACAGGCCTTAGATATTTATTTATATAGGTATATATTTAAAAAAATGAGCTCATTATTTAGTATCTGCCAAGTGCTTTTTGTGAATCTAATATCTAATATTCTAATATATGTTTGAAGCACTGTATAAAATGCCCATGAGTGTTAACCCTTGCAACAATTTATTTTGCAGACCGGCTCTAAATTCCAGCTGGTACCTTCACCCCCGGCGATAACGACAAGCTTACGTGGTGGATACGAGAGCGTGTTCGCCGTGTACGACATCAAAGCCCACAAGTCCAACAACATGTTGAACATTGCTGCGGTTTACGACACGACGTCACCCCGAGTGTACGGCGTCAACCTGCCGCCCGTCCTGTTCGCCAACCGCTACATAGTCGGTACGCTCGCCCTACGTCTGTGTGTCATCATCTTGAAGCCTATCTCCCACGGCATGTGGCTCGGCAAACCTTGATGATTGAGGCTCGTACTTGTGGACTTGTTGTCGGTAGAATTACGACCTCACACTGTTCCCATTGGCGTAGCAGATACCTTTATGTACCGACCATGCCGAGGCTTGTGGTCTTCCGATTCACAGGCTTTCGATGTCCAAGCACTCACCGATGTTTCTGTGGGAAGGACAGGCCACCCTGAGTCACCTCGAGTCTTAAGTTCCCACAGTGCGAGGTGTTACAAGCTTCACACCAGGCTCACTAAGCCACACACCTTGGGGATAAAGGCTTTTAGTGTTCACATATTGAGAGTCTGGACTCGTAATAAGGTGTGCACTAATATCAGAATATTGAATGTCTAATTCCATGATGTATAACAGATTATTTATGTAACAGATTATTACATCAAACAATAAGAAAATGTGTCATCTTTAAAAAATTTGGTACTTATAGTGAAACGGGTAATTAATTTTTTATAGGGATGGGGCGACCGAATCCAATATCCGCCGAATCCTAGGGATTCGAAGGTTCGGCGGGTCTGATATAGGATTCGTCAAAGGATTCGGTTTTTACTATTTACGGGGAAAAAATACAGTAAAACTCGCTTACGAGGTCCCGCATGGTAGATTTTTCCGTATAAAGCGTTTAAATTGCCCGAGGTCTCGTCATTTACGCCATTAAATGTGTGATATAATGTCCGTTAAAATTTTTTCTGAAACTTCTTGTCTCAAATAATAGCACACGTAAATATGAAGAAAAGACAAATGAACAACAACATACGAAGAAATATGGATTATGTACCATAACTACAGTACAAACCCAATAGTTATTTTAAGATAATTACCATAATAAGAACTAAAGATTCTTTGTAGAATACCATAATTACTACAGAAGCATGATAGCTACCATATTTGCACTATAGTTACCGTAACAACTGAGATGTATATTTACCGTGATAGTAATGTATTATTTATTTATGACATATTAAAGAACATTGTTGAAAAAAAAAAGGATGTTAAACTTTGATATGTACGGTTGGCACATGTTGCTAAGAAATAATGCGATCTGAAAGAATGCAGTACTACTACGAAAAGTGAAAATGGTACTCGTGGATTTTTAGGTCATGGCAGTCTCTTTCGTTTTTCAGTAATATCGGCCGAAAATTAACGAGCGTACTGTATCGGAAGTCGGCAGAAATGCCGATTCAACTAAATATTGGCAAAATCGGCTTGATCAATACAGCTCTACATTTAATGACATGAGTAAACATATTTCAGACTTCAGGATATTAAAAAAGACTTTAATTTCCATGTAGGTTTATGTGTTATGTTTTTTTTTGCATGTGTAAATTGAATGAAGTAAAATGCTTTTATTTTTATTACTTTCAATTGATAAAACTTTAATGACCAGTTACAGATATTTATGACACTAATTTTGAGGTTAAGCAATTTTACTAAAGCATTCCAGCCAAGCAGGTTGCCAGCGAGAGACGCTTCTCTTCTGCTGGAAACACTATCTCCAATCGTAGAGCTAATTTAACTCCTGAACGTGCTGAACAAATTATTGTTCTGAATGATAGATTAAAGAACATAATTTAATACTCTGTGACAATCTCTCTCAGAATAATTGTGCTGAAAAGTGGAAATGTTGAAACAATGTGAATGTACTTTTCAAACAATATGATTTTTGGTGCTAAGTTTGTTGAAGCTCAGTAAGGACTCCAGAAAAATTGACAAGGGTGAAATTTTTCCAAAGATATGTTACATTTACACAAACATATACATACTTGGTTATGTTAGTTGGATGATATCAGTTACTAATGAACCAATGGAAACAGGTAAGATTCAATGAAAAAAAAATGTTATTTTTTTTCTAGCAGTGCAAAATGTAAACACACTCTGTAAATAGTTACCCAAAATTAATAAGCCCACTTCATTTTAATACTTTATTCAAACATGATATTAAGTTTAAGATAAAAATAATTTCCCAAAAGTGTAACTGTACCACAAAAGCTCGAGCTCGGCTCGAAGTAAAATTCTTAGGCTCGCAGACCTCTAGCTTATTTATAGAAAAAATCCTAACCGCTAATCTGTACTAAAACTGAAATTTCTCAAGAAAAAATTGTTGTCTTTATATACACTTATGCTACACCAGAAATGTACCAATCTACATGTGATAAAGTCAAGGGACTTTTAGTGCAAGCAGAATATATCTCACTTACATTAGATATGTGGACATCATCTGATAAAAGATTCGGGTTTGGGTTCGAGATTCGGCAATTCCAGTCGAGGATTCGAGTTAGGATTCGGATTCGAGGAAATCAGGATTCGCCCCATCCCTAATTTTTTATAAAAGTGTTTTCTTATTTCAATAATTCTTATTATATACAGGGCTCGATTTCAGCACCTGTCCGCCTGCCCGGGACAGGCAAAATCTCGTCCGGACAGGCAAAATAAAAAAGGCAACTGTCCGGTGGACATGTGCAACTTGTGACGCCGAGGTTATTCGCACGCACTAATGCAGCAGAGGCGATTAATAACATTTATGCGACCACGACCGCAAATAAAACGTCTTTGACAATATCTATAAATAAACAATAATGGCTGCTCTTTTGTGACGGACGACTCTGGCTATTGTACACCGCGGAAAAAAAAAGTAGGTTATGTACAAACCGTGCTGAAATCTTCTGAATCATAATTCTTAAAATCTTACGTTCACGTCATGATTCACGTAACATAGTCGTATTCGTATGCTAGAGATGCAAAACGTCTCACACCGATGATGTTTGTTTTTGTTGCCATGTTTTAATATTAATTTTGTTGCAGTGCAGCCAACAATTACGTAATTTACCGTTGGATACTTTCAAAAATTATTTTTTAAATTTATTGTCTTTATAAATCGTGACTTTACTAATTCCTTCCTCTACTTTAACATAGTTTGTTAACAAAAAAGCGTTTTCGCGTGGTTAACATTTCACTGCGTACTCCAGATACAGCTCACAGTGACTGCGACTGCTTGAAAATTCGCCTGTCAACTGTTGCATCAAAAAATAAATAGAGGTGTAAAAGTAACGAAAAAATGTGTACCCGTATGTATTCGTTACTATAACAATTAGTACTCGTTACTTTCGTATCGTTACTCGTTACTTCTGATACCGCATGACATGGCACATGCTATGTTATGTAACAGCAACGAATCGAGTCGTATTTCGTACGCGTACAGTATGACGTCGCGTAAATAAAAATAAATCGAATATAAACAATTAAAAATATTTGATAATTAACAGCTTTTGTTAACCAAGAAACAATTACATCTCATTAGAGCGGCTTTATTATAATATATCTTTTAAGATAAGAACATAAAACGTGAAAATACGCGATAATAAAAAACAAAAACATACATATTTATAATTTGTAAAAATACTTTCTTACGTTGTTTCTGTTCGAATCTAAAACTTTGTCTACACACACAATACCTTTAATAAACAGTAAAAAACTTGGACGACGAATTTCCATATTATACTTTTATTAATAAACAAACATCGTTCTTTGTAACGAATAAGCGCGCGCATGCGTAAAACATACGAAAGATGCGAGTAACGAAATGCATTCGTGTGTAACGTTTCGTTACTCGTTACTAGATGCCGCACCCGTTACTCAGTAACGAATACATACGGTTTGCTACAGCTCTAAAAATAAACATTACTTGTTTACAGAGGACAGGGTAATCTTTTACAGTTTATCTTGTCACGGCGATTGTTTAAGTATTTAATTAACTGCGTTACACAATGTGGAAATTCATTACTGGTGCTTAAAAACCACCAGAAAAGAAAAACGGACGAGGACAAGTCAGAATATAATGTTAAATATGACAAAATCAACGTTTTTAACGTCTTGGTGTTCCGAGTTTCTTTGGCTTCGTTACGACACAGAAACAAAACAAATGTTTGGCAAAGTCTGCGAAACGCATTCAAAATCATCTGGATCAGTTTTTGTTACGGGCTGCTCAAGTCTGTAAAGACTGAAGTTATAAAGACAGACTGGCGAAACTGTCTAAATGATGATACACTGTCTGCCCTCATGCGTGTTCAAATACAGTCACCTTCTGAAAGTGAGTTTGATCCAGCACCAGCAATAAATCTCTGGTATCATGATAATGTTCAGAGAAAACGTCGACCCTTTCAGCCTCCTTATCGAAGATGTTCAAGAGAGAATCAGCAAAGTAATTCGTGCAGTGACTCAGAGACTCGTCTGAAAATAATGATTAAATAAGGATGTTAAGTGTGTGATAAAAATAGGTGCAAAATATAGCAAAAATCCTTTTTTCTCACTTTTTCAGCGACTTTGAAATTGTTTTTATTTGGGTAAAACAGCGGACAGGCAAATTGGATAGCGGACAGGCAAATTTTCGATTACACCTGTCCGTTGGGCAGGTTAAAATATTCCTTAAAATCTAGCCCTGATTATATAATTGGGGACAGGATTATATGACAGATTGCGATCAAACCGAAATAACACTGAAAAGCATGTCAATACACCATATAATACCAAAACGTAAGGTGATATGCCATAAAGCACCGAAGTGCATCTACGTTTATGAAATTAACCAGCAATTTTAATCAAAACTTAACTGAAATTACAAAAACGTAAAATTTATGTATTAAATTCAATGACTGTAATGTATTCAGCATGAAGTTTTTACAAAAATGTATGTACTAAATTGATTGGAAAAATTTAATTGGCTCATTTTTGATATTACAACTGTTTTTAGTTACTCATTTTTACATTACGACATTTGTGCATTTTTCAAAAAAGTACTTGCATATTTATTGTTTTGAGTGCATCATTTATCAGTCAAAATGACACTATTTTGGTGGATGAAGTAACATGATGCATTTATGTGTCATGTGTTCAGTAATGTGCTATTTCTATGGATAAACAGATTTCATAAAAAAATAGAAACAATAACATCGAACACTCATGTTTTTAAAATGAAATCTGTCTAAAAATACATATTATCGTAAAATCTTGTTTCTACTAGCACTGAGGGGAAGCTGTCGCGTGGCTGGCTCTTCTCTGGCTCCTCCAGAATGGCCTTAAGCGCCAATCTTTAGTTTGCTGCCTGGGTGAGAAGGGATCGGCCTGACTGGCGCGAGTAACTTCTGGCTGGAGGTTCCTAAGAGGGGTAGGTAGGATTCTCCCCCACCTTGGGATGCCCTGAAAGTGACTCCCAGTGTCCCTCGTCGAATGCCTACTTACGGGCTGCGGCTGGTTTGGCTCTGCGGTCTCCCAGTAGTAGGGCTGACCTGCTTGCTGGCTGGCTGGCTGGCGGGCGGTTGGCTGGCTTGCTGGCAGGCGGGCGGCTGGCTGGCTGGCTGGCTGGCGGGCGGTTGGCTGGCTGGCTGGCAGGCGGGCGGCTGGCTGGCTGGCTGGCGGCGGGATAGGTCCCCGTGGAGCTCCCTCACCCCGAAAGGACACTCTCAGATATGCGGTACGAGATTTATTAGAGTACTCGCGGTTGGTACCGACAGCCTCCCGATACACACTAACTCGCGGACTCGGTTGTCTGTCTTCTGCCCTTGGCTGGCAGGCTCGGCTGCCAGCGAAGGCGCGGTGAGCGGTTGAAGGCGCGGTGAGCGAGGCTCGGCTGCCAGTGGTGCCTCGAGGGCACCGACTGACTTCCTGGCCCAAAGGCCGGCCTTATATACCCCTCCTGAGGGCCAGGGCGTGACGTAGGAAGGGCCGAGGGTTCCAAGAATCACGGGCGCTTCCAGGAATTCCAGCCGGCCTACGTGACTTGGACGGACCTCGGCTTGGTGGGTGAGGGGAAGGCGCGTGGAGGCGGCTGAGCAGACGGAGGTGGGTGAGGAGGGGGAGGCTGCGCGCGCACCCGCTCGGCCTGGCGAGAGAGGGGTAGGCGAGGGGTGGCGGCCGGTAGGAGTGTGCGCGCGCACCCAGCTGGTTGGCATGGCAACCAAGGACGCGGCGTGGTTGCCCTGGCAACGGCGACGCGGTGGTGGCCGGACGGTGACAGCTGTCGCGGCCGTCAGTGGCGGCGGCGCGCACACGTGTTTAGGAAGGAAGGGGCTGACGGCTTCGTGATTATAGACGTGCCCGGCACGTCGCACGTCAAACCCCCTCTCCTTGAAAAGGCGGCAGCCACTTTCCACGTGTGCGGCCTGATCTTCGGGGTGGTTCCTCCATCCTTCCTTCCGTCTTGGGGATGATGCCTTCCACGGTGCTCCGTCTTCTGGGAGATGGGGATACGGGTAAAAGCAGGGATGACCCTCAGGTTGGGCGTGAATGATGGTGAAATGATACATGTCCCTCCTACCTGACTGGTGATAGGGGGGAAGAAACACGCTCTGCTTTCCGATGTGACTAGGGGGCTCAAATCTAAAACTTGCAGCCTAGTTCGAACTCTTTGCAATATCTCTAACTGGATAAGGCTCTATCTTACACGCTAAAGAACCAGAGCCCAGGCTACACCATCATCATCGTTAGTGTCCTTGGAAACATGGTGTGCCCTGCCAAGTTTACAAATTTTTTAATCTTGGGTTGGTTCCTATCTATTTACATATACACATTATGATTATTGGGCTCTAACACATGTTTGTTAAGCTTTATGTACACTCTCTTTCCCTGGGGACGGCTGTCGGCTTTAAACATTTACAATTTCCACACAGGTACAGGTACATTTCTTAGAGTGGAGCTCTTCTTTCGCTCTTACTGCTATACATTGCATGGTTTGAAAAATGTCTATCGTAATTGTCTTTGTCATTCTTGCGGCTTATTTCTTTTTTCGTTGATCCTGCACCCGCACGCAGGAGTGGTCAGGTGGCTTATCGAAGCCCCTGAGGTGATGAGGTTTGCGACCCCATACATTGTTTAAAAATGGCCATTCGCGCACTCACTACACTTACTGTTGGTGCGGGGGGCGGCCGATCCGGTACCTCCCGGGTCGGTCCTCGATGGCTGCTCTGCATACTCGCCATGGCTGCTCTCGTTGCTGGGGTGGCAGCTGGCTGGCGGCAGGGTGGCGCCATGCTTCCGCTGGCACTGGGTCAGTCTTCTGGGTAGACTGCTGGTTCGGGGTTTCTAGTCGGGGTAACTGGTCCAGGGTTTGGACTGGCATACCCGGGAGAGGTGCGCTGTTGTCCTGGTGGTCCGCAGTCCTGGCTGGTGGAGTCATCTGCTCCACAGCCTTCTCCTTGGCTGCTGGGCCGGACGGGTTCAGGAGGTCCTTAGCTGACTGGTCAGCCTGGGAAGGGATCTCCTCGGGTTCCGGCGACCTTGCCTGCCCTTTCTGGGTTCCTGGTGATGGGCAGGTCGAGGTCACCGGGACGAACGGCATTCGGGTGGCCGTGGCTTCACTAGTATCGGAGACCCTGAGGTGGATTTCTGTGGCTGGGTCTTCCACTAGGTCGACCCGGAGCTTCTGGGGATGGGGCAACTCCTCTGAGTGGGTTGTTACGTTAGGTTTTGCCTGATGCGTTGGTTCGAAGCCCCTGAAATCTCCCTCTTCTTCCTCTTCTGCAGGTGTGATGGGACCTTGGCTGCCATCGGGATCCATAACTTTCTTGATTTGACTTAAAGGCACTTTCCTCATTTTACCCACCTCGTCTATGACCCACCCAGTATTGTTCTGGATGCGGTGGAGAGTTGTGGGGCCTTCCCATCTGGGCGCAAATGATGCACAGAACCGCTTGCCCCTGCTGCTGAGGGGGTGGTTTCGTACCCAGACCTGGTCCCCCTCCTTCAAGGGTGGTGACTTTCTTTCTGGTTGTGCGTATTTCTTTTGGATGTATTCCTCCTGATTTTTCTGCGCCTGCTCTTGCCTTGCTTGCGGGTTCCCCCATCGGGGTTGGTCCTCTGGTGGTGTCTCGGTCCACCTCCATTCCCCTGGCCGTTTCAGACCTTCTCCGGACAATAGTTCACTTGGGGACATCCCTGTGGCCTCGTTCCTCCGCCTCCTTAGAGTGAACAGAATGGTGGGGATGTGGGTGTCCCAGGAGGAGTGGTCATCTTTGATCCGAACACTGATTCCTTTCTTGATCTCCTGGTTCCGACGTTCGGTCGGATTTGCCTGCGGGTGGTACGTGGGGGTGGTCCATTTTTCCACATCCCACTTTCGACATGCCTTCTCCCATGCTTTCCCTGTAAACTGGGCTCCATTGTCAGTGAGTATTTTTCTGGGATATCCCCACCTAGCAAAGACTTCGTTCTCCATCAGGGTTATTATGTGCTTCGCCTCTGACTTTGCTATGGGGAATCCCTCGACCCATCTTGAGAAGAGATCGGTGACTACCAGTAAGTACTGCCTTCCCCGTTTGGTGCGTGGATATGGCCCCATTAAGTCCAACGCTACAGTATCCCATGCTACCTTTGGTCGTCTTGGGTACATTTGTGGCTTTGGGGTTGAGTGTGCCTTTGCTTGGGCACAGGTTGGGCACTTCTGGACGTGGTCCTTAACATCTCGTGTGACTCCGTGCCACCAGTATCTTTCTGTTATTGCTTCCAGGGTTCCCTGAGTGCCTGGATGCCCTGCCTGATCGTGGTCGTGCATGTGGTAGAGTAGTGATTCCCTGTAGGATGGGGGCACCCATAGTTTCCATGTCTGTCTTCGGGGTGAGGTGCGGGTCCAAATTATCCCGTCCTTCTCTTGGTAGTGGTCTGGGTACTGACTGAGGAGGTTCCTAACTTGGGGATCTCCTTGTTGAGCCCTCAGAAACCGTTCTTTTTCAGTTTTGGTCGTGATGGCTTGGAGGAGCACTATTGCGTCAGCTCTAGGTCGGGGTGTGAGGGCTGGTGGAAATATTTTTCCTGTATCGTCTTCACCGGTGTCCTCCCTTGGGGAGTGGTTTGGAAACCTTGACAGTGCATCTGGGAGCTCGTTCTCCTTCCCGGGACAGTGTTCCACGTCGAAATCGAACTCACTTAGCAAAATAGCCCATCTGGCTAGTTTTGCCTTGGTGTCCTTGACCCTATGGAGCCATGTGAGGGCCTGGTTGTCTGTCCGGACTGTAAAGGGGGCATCCTCTAGGTAATACCGGTAACGCTTAATCGCCCAGACTATGGCTAGACATTCCAATTCGTTACTGTGGTACCTCGTTTCTGCTTCATGCAAGGTGGCTGAGGCGTAGCTGATGATCAGCTTCTGTCCGTCTTCTCCTCGTTGGTACAGCACTGCCCCTAATCCTTTGAGGCTGGCATCTGTCTGCAGAATCATTCGCTTGTCTGGCGTGGGCCGGTGCAGGGTGGGCAACTGGGCGAACAGTTTCTTTGTTGCCTGGAATGCTTGCTCCTTCTCTGCTGTCCATGCCCACCTCTGACCTTTTCTCAAGAGGGGTAGTAGTGGCGCTGTCACTGTTGCCATCCTCGGTACATAGTCCCTTAGCCAGCCGCATGTCCCTAGGAAGCTTTTTAGCTGCTTGGAGGTTTTAGGTACCTCAGCCTCCTGGATAGCCCGGATCTTCTTCGGCAAGGGCTTGTTTCCTTTTGGCGTAATTAGGTGCCCCAGGTATTTAATCTGACTCATCCCAAACTCACATTTTTCCATGCGGCAGGTGAGGTTGTGCATCTCTAATCGTTCTAGGGCTCTCTTCAGGTGTGTCTGGTGTTCTTCCCAAGTCTTGGAAAAAATAATGATGTCATCCATGTAGGCGACACAGAATGTTGCCATGTCTCCTGTCAACACCTCTGTTGACATGAGGCGTTGGAAGGTACATGGTGCATTTTTTAGCCCAAAGGGCATCACCCTGAACTGCAAGCTTTCACCATTGGGACTGGTAAAGGCTGTATATTTCCTGTGCTCCGGGGCCACTGGAATCTGCCAGTAGCCGGCCCTTAGATCTAGTCTTGAGAAAATGTGAGCGTCTCCCAACTCCCGCAGGGTGTGGCCAATATCGGCCATGGGCGGGGCCGCGCTATAGGTTAGTTTATTTAAGGGTCGATAGTCGACGCAGAAGCGCATTCCGCTACTGCCCTTCGGGGCAAGAACTATACGTGCGTTGTAAGGGGAGTTGGCAGGCTCCACTATCCGCTGCTGCTTCATTTCCTTCAATTGTTCGAGAATGATTTTCCGTTTCCCTGGGGAGGGCTTTCCTGGCCTTTCATACACAGGCTGTTCCGAGCTGAGGTGAATTTCATGCGCTGTGGTTCTGGTTTGCCGCAGGGGCCCGTTGTCCTCAAATAGCCCCCTGTGCTGGTTTAAGGTATCCAGGAGCTGTATGACCTGGGAGGGTTTCAATTGGTGCTTAACCCCTTCCTTGTCTATTTCTGTTGAACTCCCTGATGGCTGGTCTTCTGACCACTGTTCTGTTATCCGAGTCTTTGTGCCAAAATGTACACGCCCGGTCCCAAAGTCCAAAATGCATTCCTGTGTGTGTAGCCAGGGCTGGCCCAGGATCATCTCTTCCTCAATCTGTCCAGTTACAAGGAATTTGACGGGCTGTGTCCCTATCCTTGTTTGGAGGGGTAGTTCGATGCTTCCCTCAACATGTATTTTCTGCGTGGGGTCCGCTAGGGAGACTCTGACTGACGAGGGTTGAAGTCTGTCCCTTAAGGTTAGAGGGATTTGGTCTGTCTGAATAAAGTTGGCAGAGGCTGCTGAGTCGAGGAGGGCCATTACCTCCTTTTCTCCGATGCCCACGATAAGTCTCGGGGTGACTGTCCTGGTATCTCCCAGCTCAGTGCAGTGGAGAGTTGAGACCTTTATGCCTTGCTCGGGTCGGTCGGCCTCTCTGACCTCCCCGCCTTCTCGTTTCCCTGCCTCTGCAGCTGTCCCCGGGATTCATCTCCGGCTATTGGCCCTTGGTTGCCCCTGCGTGTGGGGCAGTCTCTGTTTAGATGGTATCCGGGGCAGTACCAACATCTGGGTGGCCTATTCTGGCTGACATGTTCGGGTGGCTTGGTTTGCATTACTCCCCTCTGGACTGGTCCTGTATTTGCAGGCAGTGGTCGGGGAGGCGGTTTCTCGGGAGGCTGTCTGCATATTCGGTCCCTCTCAAGTGCTCGGGCTCGATCGACGAGCTCCTCAATTGTTTCTGCTCGGGGGGCCCGCAGAAACGAGCGGAGGTTCGGCAGTAAAAGTTCGATGATGAAGGGGATCCCTGTCCCTTCCGGTTCGTTGGGGTGCAATCTCCGATATATTTGTATCTTCTTTCGTATGAAGATTTCCGTTTCTTCGTGCGGGGATTGTTCCTGGCTATAGAATTGGCGACTCAGGTCTGCTACTAGCTCTGTTCCTGCATATCGAGCTACTAGTCGGGATCGTAGCTCTGCCCAAGTGGACACAAAGTCCCCGTAAGTGTTCCACCAGGTGGCCGCATTCCCTCTGAGTTGGCGTCGCCCATGTTGGAGCCAATGCCCATGAGGGATTCCCGCTTCTATTAGTTGGCCCTCGCACTGATCAAGGAACTCGGTTGGGTCCTCATGAGATCTTCCTGCAAACTCTGGAAGCATTATGCCGCTCCCATTTGTGATGGCAGGGTGGGGCAGAATTCTGGAGTTAGCCAATGGTTGGGTCCTGCAAGTGGTGCACGTGTATTCCAACCCTTCAATATTCAGCACTTCTTCCCTCCATCCTAGACAGGTCATGTGGTAGGGCCTAGCACAGTTTCGGCAGGTCACGCGTTCCTGACCGTCGCCTCTGCAGCTGGGGTGGGAGCATTTCCGGGCCTGTATTCTACAGTCTGCGCACTTGAACTCCATCCCCTCCCAGTCTCTGGCTTCGTCTGTCCAGCCTAGGCATCTGCCATGAAATTTCTTTGTACAGGTGTTGCATTCTAGGTAATACAACCCCTCTCCTGTGCAGCTGGGAGCGGGGCACTTTTGGGAGGCCTCTAGGGCCTGGGGGGAATATTGGCTATCTCCCTGTGGGCTGGCAGTAGCCATGGTGTTTTCAAGATAGGTTTTCTGGGCGCCACTGAGTTTTGGGCAGTCTCAGAACTGGCTGATGAGTAAGTTATCTCAGGGGGCAGCTGTGGGTGGCCGTCTACTGACAAGTCCTATAGTGGGCCCCACGTTGGGCGCCACTAATTGTCGCGTGGCTGGCTCTTCTCTGGCTCCTCCAGAATGGCCTTAAGCGCCAATCTTTAGTTTGCTGCCTGGGTGAGAAGGGATCGGCCTGACTGGCGCGAGTAACTTCTGGCTGGAGGTTCCTAAGAGGGTTAGGTAGGATTCTCCCCCACCTTGGGATGCCCTGAAAGTGGCTCCCAGTGTCCCTCGTCGAATGCCTACTTACGGGCTGCGGCTGGTTTGGCTCTGCGGTCTCCCAGTAGTAGGGCTGACCTGCTTGCTGGCTGGCTGGCTGGCGGGCGGTTGGCTGGCTTGCTGGCAGGCGGGCGGCTGGCTGGCTGGCTGGCTGGCGGGCGGTTGGCTGGCTGGCTGGCAGGCGGGCGGCTGGCTGGCTGGCGGCAGGATAGGTCCCCGTGGAGCTCCCTCACTCCGAAAGGACACT
This sequence comes from Bacillus rossius redtenbacheri, assembly GCF_032445375.1. Lineage (NCBI taxonomy): Eukaryota > Metazoa > Arthropoda > Insecta > Phasmatodea > Bacillidae > Bacillus > Bacillus rossius. Next base: position 17,227,899 of record NC_086344.1, on the reverse strand, counting down.
CTCAGATATGCGGTACGAGATTTATTAGAGTACTCGCGGTTGGTACCGACAGCCTCCCGATACACACTAACTCGCGGACTCGGTTGTCGGTCTTCTGCCCTTGGCTGGCAGGCTCGGCTGCCAGCGAAGGCGCGGTGAGCGGTTGAAGGCGCGGTGAGCGAGGCTCGGCTGCCAGTGGTGCCTCGAGGGCACCGACTGACTTCCTGTTTTTTTTTTTTTTTTTCCTAACCTAACTAATTACTAAGTGTATTTGGGAGGGGTCTGGGTAGGGAAGACTCTAAGTGCGTCTCAGGCCGAAGCCTATACGCTCTAAGCATGCAGGTTATGAACCATGCAGGAGAGGAAGCATGCATCATGTGCTAGGAGGGGATTGGCCAGCCATGGCAACGTTTTAGCCATGACTAACTCCCCTCACTGACTATTCTAAGTTAAAAACTAGATATGTTGGGCCCAGGTAAAACCTGCATAGACACAGGGAAAACCCTGGGCACTGACATGCGGGATGCAAAATTTCATGCATTAATTACAAGCAGGTTGGTTACAGGAAACAGAAGGATGGTTCTGGAAGAAGAGTTGGACAGAGTAGAAAGACTACTAAGCAAATGGGCGGGAGCTTGGACATTTTGTCCGCATTTAGTTTGGTGGCACTGGTTGTTTCGGGGGCGACTTTAGTCGTTTCCCACCAGGCTGCCAGCCAGCCTAGACTAAGTTAAGAAGGGGAAAAAAAATTCGTGTGCGCTGTTGAATTTAAACTAATGTAAAGTAACATTAAATTAACATAAAATAAACATTAAAGATTATGTTCATTCGGTAGCTTAATTTAATCGTGCTTTTTCGCGAGCTGATGCATCGAGCCTGCACTCAGGAGTGGACATAGCCTCAGGTTGACCGAAGTCGGTTAGGGAAATTGCCCAGTCCTTCATCGCCAGGCCCAGGCCTCAGCATCTACGCATTCGTAGGCTACGGAGTGTGTATAATTGTACTGTCACGAGCTGGTGCATCGAGCCTGCACTCAGGAGTGGACATAGCCTCAGGTTGACCGAAGTCGGTTAGGGAAATTGCCCAGTCCTTCATCGCCACTGACTTCCTGGCCCAAAGGCCGGCCTTATATACCCCTCCTGAGGGCCAGGGCGTGACGTAGGAAGGGCCGAGGGTTCCAAGAATCACGGGCGCTTCCAGGAATTCCAGCCGGCCTACGTGACTTGGACGGACCTCGGCTTGGTGGGTTAGGGGAAGGCGGGTGGAGGCGGCTGGGCAGACGGAGGTCGGAGAGGAGGGGGAGGCTGCGCGCGCACCCGCTCGGCCTGGCGAGAGAGGGGTAGGCGAGGGGTGGCGGCCAGTAGACAGTGCTGGGTGAGGAGGGGGAAGCTGCGCGCGCACTCGGCTGGCCTGGCGAAAGAGGGGTTGGCGAGGGGTGGCGTCCGGTAGGAGTGTGCGCGCGCACCCAGCTGGTTGGCATGGCAACCAAGGACACGGCGTGGTTGCCCTGGCAACGGCGACGCGGTGGTGGCCGGACGGTGACAGCTGTCGCGGCCGTCAGTGGCAGCGGCGCGCACACGTGTTTAGGAAGGAAGGGGCTGACGGCTTCGTGATTATAGACGTGCGCGGCACGTCGCACGTCAAAGCTTACATTTTTTTTTAACTCTATATATTTATTTATTTATTTATTTATTTGTTTATTTATTTATTTATTTATTTATTTATTTATTTATTTATTTATTATAGTTCCCAGCGTGATCATTAGTGGGCAACCCTTTGTTAGACACAAAAATGTTTACTTGGCCAAGACATTTAATACCCCTGAATTTTTTTACTTAAGTGTGACTACATTTTCACAACTATTCATCTGTCATCTTAAAACCAGACTTAAAAAAAACCTAAATGAAGCTAAAAGAAAAAAAACATGCTGCCAACCTTTAAATAACTACACTAAAACAAGGTAATGCACAACACATAATTTCATTACCCTTTGTCTTGACATTAACTCGCAATACCACCAAAAAAAAAATGGCATCTCATCTTCATAAATTAAAATGAAACATTACAGTTTTGAAAAGTTTTAATTGTTATCAGTTGCTGTGGATAAGACTTGTGATTTTACTGATATAGCTGTCAGTTATTGAACAGAATGTTTTATAACAAACCAAAATGGCAAAATTCAGGAGGAGAAAGGGAGAAAGTGTTTCCAGTATAAAATTGAATTTTTAAAATTGTTTAAATTTTGAAAATTATTTTTCACTCTCATAAAGTTTGTTCACCCATGATGTAGATTATATATGTAACATAAATTGTATTTCTTATAAATATAAGGATTTCGGTGACATATATTTGGCAGATAATAACTATTTACGAATGAATTAAGGAGGCTCTGTCTGCAATTTCAAATGTGTATTAATTTTGGTTGATTCACTTCTACTCATGCCATAAGCTTTCTAAACATTTAAATTGTTCTTCACTTAATTTTGAAATGTCTGTAATCAATTAGTTACAACCATATCCTTTCTATCAAAATTTTATTTGACTAGTATTTTAATAGTATCTGTAGCTTGTCGATTGAAATTAATGGGTATGACAGTCTGTGCAGAGAGCTCATAAAGTCTCTACCTTAACCTAAACTTTGCAATCTGTGGACGGGAATAAACACAAAATGCCAGAAGACTTAGGTCTAGAACAGTCAACTAGTACAGTATAAGCTCTTTAAACCGGCCACTTCCTTGCCGGATTGTCAATTTTACTGGATTATTGAACATCAGTGTAGTTTTTAATGGAAATACCAAAGAAAAATCTATTATTAGTACAACGGTTTTTAAAAGAAGTGGCGATAAGTCTGTCTATCATGCCAATAAAGAATTCACAAGAGTGTTACTGTGTAAAAATGTCTTTTAAATTACAGTGTGGCCTATATCAGGATGTCTTCTTCAAAAATCACTACGGATTTTACACATGTTTATGAGTTCTTCTGTGTTACAGCTTGTATTGCTTTCGAAAAATTTTATAGGAACACCCGAATCCACCCAAAAAATTTAAAATGCGAGCAGTTCAGTCGATGCCGGATTACTGTGTGCGCTGAACAGAAGAATTCTGGTTTAGAGCACTGAATATTATTAGTTATTAAATATCATTTCAAGATTGTTTAACATGAATACCTTTAAATCTCGGCTCAAACACTTCATGTTGCACGGGTGCATTTAGCTGATACATTGCTGGCAACTGCAGACTTAATTTTTCCTGTCATTGGGCATTCCTGTATGCCTATTTAAGTGAAAAATAACCCAGAAAATTTGTTGGATGCACTGCCATCATTTTCAGTGACTATATAGCATTACAACATTACAAGATTACTTTTGGAGACTTGTAGTTGTCACTGAGTTATGAAATGGTGTCTATAATGTATAGGTATTACGTGTTTCAAAAAGTGGATGGGTATTCTCATAATAATTATTTATTGCAAGTGTGGACACTGAACTTTTACAGTGTTTCAGAATATTAAAACTGGATCTATAGGCATGTGCGAAGGTCTCTTTTTAAATGCGAAGCGAAGTCGAAGCGAAGCTTATATTGTGCGAAGGAATGTCGAAGGAAAATCGAAGTCGAAGGATTTGAAATAACATAATTTTTAATATTAAAATTTGTTACATATGTTTCATCATGATTATATAGACTAAAGAAAATTCCATTGTACCAAACATCTTCAAAAAATGTATGTATACTACATAAGTACTGTTAAATGTCTTAATCCACAGGAAAAATAAGTACTTTTCATTTATTTAAAATTTGTAAAATTCATTCATCTGGTTTTCATTAGTAAAGTTAAATTCCACCTGGCTTTGAAACGTGTGAGCCAGCCATTTGAGGCTTCAAAATTGTCAATTCCAAGCCTTAGTGCCTCCATTCGTGCTTTTTCTTGCAGTGCTGTGCCCGAGATGGGTATGTTATTAGAGCATGCTTGCACAATCCAATCAAAAAGATTTTTGTCAAGGTCACTATCGATACATTTGCTATATCTTTTCCTCTTCTGGTGCAGTTTTGCAGCATTTTCTTCAATTTTTGCTGTCTTTTACTATTGTGGACAGAGTTGTAGGTGCAATATTAAAGCGTTTTGCAACATCACACTTTTTCTTGCAGTTGTCAACAGCTGTAAGAATCTCTAGTTTTTTGCAATGCTGATACCCACAAGCTTTTGGGTACTTATAACTTCTGCGGGTAGGCCTACCTACATATGCTGCCGTAATACACAAAATATAAAAATATAAACAGGTTATCCACGTCATCATGTCGCGTCGCCATTAAATAAGCTTCCCGAAACGTCACAAAATGTTCACTAGCGTCGGAAACGTGCCACTAGATCTGTTAAATAAATGTTGTATACGTATTACATTTGTGTACGATTGCGAAAGATGTCAATCTGAAATGATGTTTACAAACAAATTATAGGTTAGGTCATTGTAACAGAAAACAAACGTTAACAAAAACGCATTAGTAGTCGTTAGCCATCGTATAATCCACGTTTTATGTACCTAGCCAAATATGGCCGCCATCGGCCAATATCCATTGCTACAAATTCAAACGCGAAAATACACATTTTTAGGATAAATATTATAATTGAATCGTTTTTTTCTTAATTGAAAAAGTTAAGCGTTTTTTTTTATTTATAACTCTTGATTATTCCGCATAAATGTTATGCTGTTACACCAATCACACAAAAAAACTGATATTTTTTTTATACGAATGAATTTTATATCCGCACGGTTACCAGCACTGCAACTGCCATTTTACTCCATAGAGTAAGTAAAGGGAGAGGCGCCACTCCCATAGTAATGATCGTTTGCTTAAATTTGTAAACAAAACCCTTGCGATCATACCATTTCTTTGCAACTTGACAACGAAAAAATTACAGCCAGATACAACCAGAGAAAGGTTTAGCGCGTGATAGTTGGCATCTTTGTAGTCACCATATTTTATATTTTTTTCGATAAAGGATACAGATATTGTGAAATTGCTTTATGTTAGTCCTTATAATGGGACGTTAAACTATTTCCGCAAAAGAAAAAAATTTCCGCAAGAAAAAAAATACACAAGGTTCAAGGTGGATTTGAACCCACGAACACCAGGCCTAAGATTCCTCGATACAATACGCCTTTACCCGCACGACCACCAGTTCATTTGAGAAATATGGTTACAAGTGTATGTACTTATGGAATATTTTTCTACACTAGTAAAGTCCAAATTATTTAGCCAGATTGAAACTGATGATCGTTTAGTAATGAATTTTAATTCTGTTTATTATATTTGTTTTCCACTATTATATTTTTTTAATTTTCAACTTCAAAAACTACAGAAGTAGCTATCAGGTAATATGGAGAACGACAGGCCAACATCCTCTAATTTTCGTTTTCGGCAATATGCCACGCAGCATCTAGTTTTAAGTGACATTTTAAAAATATAATCTTTCATTTTCAAATCCCATTATTACCACGAGACAATTCAAACATGGCCGTATGTAATTATAACAACTGGATATGTAATAAACTAAAGAGATCAAATTTTGTATTTTTTTTTCCGATGTTGGTGAAACATGGTATGATCCAATTTTTAAGGATTCAGTTCGTCCTATCTACTGTCACCCCCCTGTTTTACTCAACGAAATAAAGAAAACGTGTCCAACGTCTGTAAACAATTTCCACAAGACCTGTCATTAAACAAAGCTATTGAATTGTGAATGAAATGAGAAAATGTTTAATATTTTGTGTATTATGTGCCGTTAATTTGTAAATTCGACACAATATATTTTAAATTTTTATTATGATTTTAAATTTTTGTGTGGAAATTTTATTTGCTCTACTATAGTGTAATTTTAATTTGTTAGTCTGGTGTACTCCTCTGAGTTAAACTTTGTCTCAGTGCTCGGAAGCCCCTTTCCCATCGGCGTATCGGATATTTTGCTGGCCTAATCCCTGACTGGCAGACAGCTTACCATTTCCCCCGCCTTCAGTCACGCCTCAAGCCTGTAATATCATTTCTCTTCGTGCCCCTAACTGCATAGACAAGCCTGTCGCTTGCAGGCGACCAGTTCGCAGAGACGAGCTGAGATTGGCTGTTTTCATCACGTATTAGTATTGTGTTCGCTCCTCTGAAGCCACGACGGAACGTAGATTCCCATCAGCGTTGCATTTTACCCCACCTCCCCCCCTTCTCAGTTCCAAGTAAGACCAATGACCGGTCGTAACCCCCTGGGCAACTGTGACCGTTCTCAAGTTTTTCTCGCAAAAGCGAGTGCGCCAAAACTGATCACAAGCGCTTCCTAGCGACCAAGTCACGAACTCCTCCGCTAGCTTACCCTGTAGGCCGCCAGAGTGTAGCACCAGACTGCGCCCTTTAACCCTTGGTTTAAGCAGACGCCTTGGGCGAGTCGATTCTTTTTTATTTCAGACAGCCCTCGACAGGTAGCGCTAAAGTCGACGCAATGCTACCAGCTTCGAGACTTCAGTCAGAGTTTTTTTTATGGCCCTCACTCGGGGAACTTCGGGACCTTTCGGTCCGGACTCCCAGTCCTCCCCTCCACTTTTGATTCAAGTTTTACTTTTAATTACGAGACGCGTCCTGCCGCGAGACAGATCAACTCGCGTCGCGTCCACAGACAGACCTCCATCGAGTATCGGTGAGACTTCATCCGACCGCTATGTAGTCGCTTGGTATAAGGGATGCTATCTCTCAAGTCAATTCTAGTAGATTAGTCTGTCTGCATAGTTTAGTTATTTGCCTTAGAAATTTTTCTCTTTTAAATTTTAATAATGAAGAAATCATCCGCGTCCTGCCGCGCAGTTCGCGAGCTCCAGACCCTGGCTGACTCCACGATGGCAGCGTGCTGGGCAACTCCCCTGTTTTGGTGAGTGATAATTCGCGAACCCCCTTTTTTTTCTTAAATTTTTTTTTGGGCATTTTCTGCCCCATAGACTGCCTGTATACAAGTTCTAATCAGTTTTGATTTGGACTGTTGCAGACAGGGTTCGATGACGGGGAGAGATTGATTACTCTCATCTCGTGGCCACCCCCCCCCCTTTCTGTTCCATGGGTCACATTCGAAGAAACGCTTCTACTACCCGACGTGATCGTTTGAAGACCCCGGGTGGTAATGTAAATTCAACATTTCCCCCTTACCTAGCTACGAACTATTTTAAGCGGATGACCAAACCACCAGCGACCAGTGTTTTTCTCAAGAAAATGTAAAACAAATAGAACTAATTATCAATGTAATCATCGGATCCATCCAACTTTGGGTGTGAAACTCATAATGCAAATGTTTATATTTCAAACTACGAATGTAAATTGTTCTCAGTAAGCACGGGCCGGCCCTCTTTTCGATTTTTCTTTTTGTTAATCTTTGAAAATTGTTAAAACCTTGTGTGTGTAAAATAATGGAAATAAGATAATTCTTCAGGGCAAATAAAACAGGGAAACTATAAATCAAGTTAATCGTGTAGTTTTTATTTATTGATTTTATCGATCCACACCAACTTCCTCCTTGCTTGTTACAGGAAGTTCCTAAATTTTGTTTGTTCCCCAACTCGTGCCGCCTCTGGTAAATCCATTTATTTATTTAACTTATTTTTTTTGTATCCAGCAAGTTTCCAAGGCTCCTTTTAATTAATTCCAAATAATTCAATTTTGAGGCACGAGGGGTGTTACAACTTGGTAGCAGAGCGTGGGTACCTTGGTCTATAGGCATACCTGAATAATATAAGCATACCTAAACTAAAAATAAAAGTACAAAAATTTTGTTTAATTAATTTGTTGATAATAACAATTTTGTAATAATATTGTAAACTGATCGCTGGTACACCCCCTAGTTATAATGAGTTAAATTTTTAAAATTTATATTGAGTTTTAAATTCCCGTGTGGACTTAGGCTAGCGCGTAGCGCGCGAGACGTCTTTCAGCCAGCCAGCTGTCCCCTCCCATCGCGCGTCCCCGGACGTGACAGGCACAAGGTTACAGACACCCCTCCCCCCCTTTCTCCTTGCCCGTCGGCCGAGGGCCGCGGCGTCTGTTGACAGCTGTAATCTTGCCACGCGTGCGTGATAGCACGCCGCCTACCACACACCCCCCTTGTTCCCCCCCAAGTCCCGGAGGTCGCTTACCTCTGAGAGAGACGCCAACAGGCGTACCTACTCATTCGTCTGCCGGCAGCAATAGTTAACTTTCTGTATTCTGGGCACATACTTCCGACCCGTCGGAGCAACTACGATATTATTAAGCTAAGTTAAATTAAGAGTGTCTTGTGTAGAATTTAAGGTACTGTTTCAACCATAGTTTTAAGTCTTTGTTGGTTGGCCAATCAACGTAAATTTTGTGTATATGTTTTGCTGGCCTCGTAAGACTGGACCAAGGTCCACCTACAAAAGGGACACAATGCTCACGCCGGAGTATCTCCTCCGTGACGAGCTGGAGTACGAACTCCGATTTCGAGGTTTGTCAAGCCTCGGTGACGTGGCCACGCTCCGGAAAAGATTCCGAGCTGCGTGTGCCGAGGAAATTCAACCACAAGTCACTAATCTCGCTGACTTGGACTCTTTGGAGGAATTTAACTGTGTTTGTAGTAAATTTCAGGAACTACACAGTTACACTAATTCGGTACAAAACGAGACAAACAGAAACAATATCTTACGTGCGCTAACTCGCTTGAGTCATATTGGCACGAGATTTACCAACCTCACAATACTAGCCACCAAAAAATTTAATGGGATCTACCAAAAGGAGATCGAGAAATGTAGGCAACAGATTCCTGGTCTAAATTTCCAATTGCGGAGCAAACTAGCCGCAATCGACCAAAGAACACTTGAACCCGTAGAGGCAGTGGCAGGAGGAGTAACTGACAGTCAAGTACAGGAACCCCTAAAACAAATGCACACTGGAGGCAGCCCAGTCCCTACCCCACCTCCTTTACCCTCCCCACCACCCTCACCCCCCGTGACATCACGTCGCCGGGCATTGTCGACATTCACACCATCTCATTTTCCATCTGCGACTGTCATAGCGACTGGTACCCACCCGAGCACCAATGTCACCTTCGCCTATCCTACGCATTCGCTCTCAGCTCATCCGGTTTACATGCCCCAACCCATATACCTACCCTCCACCTCACCTGCCATTTTCAACCCCTATCATGAATTCTGGTCAGCCTTCTCATCCCTCCGTACCTCTCCGGAAGCCCTTCCCACCTCCTCGGCCAGTGGAAGGTCAGTTTCGCCACTGACAGCCTTTCCTTCCACCCTGGCAGCTACGCTACCACAACCAGCCCCTGTGCACCCTGGTGGCAGGATAGAATCACAACTTCCTTACCCCAGCCCCGCCACCACATACCTGCCATTGGGCCCGCAGGTATACCAACTTCAAAACCAAACTCAACCTCCACCAGTCACACCTCACACCGCTAATCTAGCACCGAACCCAGTACCTGTGGTTCCTACCTTCAATCAGACAACTGGAGGTAGTTTTTACGCCAAGATACCTAATCCCGTTGAAAGACTGCTGGCTAATTTTAAGGAAACCACAGGGTTGGAGCCCAGGAGCCTAATCGACTTCCTAAAGAACTTGTTCAAAATCAAACAAAAGGCAAACCTTCCAGACAGGGAACTCCTAGAAGTTATTTTCCCCTTTACACAACCACCCTTGAGCGAGCGAGTGACGCTCGCCATTGAGCAAAATTATTCTTTTGACCAATTTCATGAGGACATTCTAAATTATTTTATTCCAGCCCGTTTGATGACCAACATCAGGTTGGAATGGTACAACAGGCTACAACAAAGAAATGAAGCCTTGCCTAATTACATAGCAGACATCAAACTAGCCGCTCAAATTCTTCGGTTGCGAGTATCTGAGAGTGAGATAGTCTCAAACATCCTCGATGGAATTAATCCGCAGGAACGATCGCGGGCAGTTTTTCAGGCCCGACCACAAAATTTTGCCGAGCTTGATCGCTTGTGCATCTCCAACACAAATGTAGAATACGCAGACCACCAGCGAAATAGAGAAGCTAATGTCTACGCCCACAACAATACCAGAGTAACAGAAAATAAACAGCAGTATTATAACAAAAATTCGCAACACAAAAACAGCAATGAACAAGTCGCTAAGCCTCAAAATAAAGATGAACGGATACCTGTCTGCAGGTACTGCAAAAAACCCGGGCACTACATTGAACAGTGTCGCGCAAAAAACTATCGCCCAAACTATCAAAATTCTCAGAATCCAAAAAACGTGTAAACCGCTGGCCAGAAAAAATTTTTTCTGAGCCAGCCACCCAAACAACCATTAGGAATTTTTCCCTTCAACAAGGCCCTAATAAAAATTACGAACAAAAAGTTCAACAAAACACCGCTTCCCCACACAGAGGAGAAAACAAAAGAAGAAAACAGAAACAAAGGCGAGCTAAGAGAGACAAAGCTCGTCAAGACAAGCAAACGGAAAACTGCAACACGTTTAGGCCTATGTGCAGACAATGTAATTGTCCGCGAACCACGGACAAAAGAACATGTCATAATATTCTAGCTAATATACCCACAGTTTTGCCCTACGCCAACACAATAATTGGAAAACAAGAAGTTCCAGGCCTAATAGATACCGGATCCGTGCGATCATTCGTGTCAGGCCAGCTATTCAGGAAATTACAACAAGACCGTTTGATTCAAAAGGTAGAGCCAATAAAAATAAAATGTTTTACAGCTGCTGAACAGCCTTTGAAGGTAAATCGTATTGTTTTTGTTAAAGTAAAAATCGATTTGTTTTCTTGGTCTTTCCCATTCTTAGTAGCAGATGATTTGGCCACAGATTTAATTTTTGGTTCCGATTTTATTGCAAAAACAGGCATGATAATTGATTTGAAAGCACGAAGAATTCACTTTAAATTTAACAACCAAGTTTTTGTTTCTTTTGTGTCACCGGACGCAAAATGTCAGAGCAAAGTAAATGCCATTCACACAGAGGCTAAAGGTGATAATAACATTTCACTAACCCATCTTAACTTTGAACAGAAACGAGAAATAGAGAAGTTATGCAGTAATTTTCCCGACGTTTTGAGTGAAAAATTAGGGCGCACCCATCTCACCCAATATGAAATTAAGCTTTTGGACAAAACCCCAGTTAGGTGTCACCCTTACCAATTATTAGGACCTAAAATGCAGATAATGCGGGATCACATACAAAATTTATTGGACAAAGATGTTATCGAACCTTCCACTTCCAGTTTCGCCTCCCCGGCATTTTTAGTACCCAAGGACCAAGGCCAAGGTCACCGCATGGTGGTCGATTTCCGCCGCGTAAATCGGCAAATTGAAGTAGAGATGACGCCATTACCAGACCTAAATTCGGCATGTCACTGGTTTAGTAAAGCCAAATTTTTCAGTGTCTTTGACCTAAATTCGGCCTATCATCAAATACCACTAACACCAGAGTCAAAACACGTTACAAGTTTCTGCGTTCCGTGGAATCTGTATCAATACAAGGTAGTACCCTTTGGCCTAGCCACAGGCGCCCAAGTGTTAACACGACTTCTAGACCAAATTTTCGGCGACCTGAAATTCAAATTTGTTTTTAATTATCTTGATGATGTCGTTGTGTATTCAGAATCTTTTGAAGAGCATATGGCTCATTTGCAAGAAGTCCTTAAGCGACTACGTAAATCCGGCCTCACTGTTAATACAAAGAAGGTGAAATTTGCAGTGCAGGAAATTTCTTTCCTCGGACACCTGATTTCAAGTCGAGGAGTGACCATTGACCCTAATCGCACACAAGCGATAAAGGATTTCCAACCCCCTAAAGATGCTAAGGGCATTTCCAGGTTTATTGGCATGGCAAATTTTTACGCCAAATTTATACCTAATTTTGCTGAGCATGCAGCACCACTGAATGCTCTACGTAAAAAAAATTCCGTTTTCAATTGGGGTCCAGAACAGGACAAAGCTTTTGATTTTCTAAAACATGCAATAGCGAGCCCTCCAGTACTTAGAATGGCTGATTTCAGTAAACCTTTTATTTTGCAAACCGATGCATCCAGTGTGGCCATTGGGGCCGTGTTGTCACAAGAATTCGATGGTTGTAGGCAGCCTATAGCTTTCGCCTCCCGCACCTTAACGCACCAGGAAAGAAAAGCCTCTTCGGTGTATGAACTCGAGTGCCTCGCTGTAGTTTTCGGCATAGACAAGTTCCGGCCATATTTGGAACATAAAGAATTTCTGCTGGAAACCGATAATCAGGCCCTTGCTTGGCTTTTGGCTCACCCCAAGCAATTAGGTAAATTAGGACGCTGGATTGTCAAGATTGCTTCTCTGAAATTTCAAATCCAACATATTCGTGGTTCACAGAACATCGTGGCAGATACTCTTTCTCGAATGTTCGAGAATCCTTCCAACTCCGAGATTCAGGAAAACAATCCTATGTCCTGCCACGCATTGTTAACAGATTTTCCTCTAGCATTTTCCGACATACAATCAAATCAAAATTCTGACCCACAATTGTCCGACATAATTAACCAAATAAAATCAGGCTCACCTCCAAAATATTACAAACTTTCAAAAGGCATACTTTACCGAAGGACACAACAAGCAAAAAATTTCAGAATAGCCCTACCTCAGAATCTCAGGGACATGGTTTTTCAATATTACCACTCGTCACCTTTGGGCGCACACTTAGGAATTTTCAAAACAATTGAAAACATTCGCAGGAATTTTATCTGGGACGGAATGCACAAGGATATAACGCAAAGGGTGAAATTGTGCAAATTATGTGCATTGAGTAAACCTGCGCAGCAGACCCAGTTCGGCTATTTAAGTTCTGACGTGGCCGAAAGGCCCATGCAAAAGCTTTTCATAGATTTTGTGGGACCCTTCCCAAGGTCAAAAGACAGAAATTCGATGCTTCTAGTATGCGTAGATGCATTCTCAAAATTTGTGTGGCTAATCCCTGTTAGAAGAGCCACGGCCGAAATCACCATTCGAGCCCTCCAAAATTATATTTTCAAAATATCCGGGGTACCTTCCATCATTGTTTCCGATAATGCCACAAACTTTAAATCAACTCAGTTCAAAAACATGTGTTTTTCACACGGGATTCAGCACGTGACCACGACTCCCTACTACCCCCAGCCTTCGCATGCGGAGCGTTTCAACCGAAACCTCCGGTCTGCCTTGATAGCATTCCATGCGAACTCGCAGGATAGGTGGGATTCCAATCTCGTGTGGTTGCAAATGGCTTTCAATTCCGCCAGACATGAAAGTCACAAAACAACACCGTTTGAACTCATGTTTACATACCAGCCCAACACCCCACTCTCTAATCAATGGACGTTAAAAGAGTTACTACCAGACGACCCCAGGAACATTAAGGAAGTCTGGAGTAGAGCTCGTAAAAACCTGAACTTGGCCCACGAGGCAAGCAGGCAAAAATATAACAAAAAACGCTATCCCAATCCCTACAGAGTAGGAGATTTAGTGTTGTGCAGAGCACACACACTCAGCAAGGCGATCGACAAGAGGTCAGCCAAGCTTTCATATCGTTGGAATGGCCCCTGGCAGATCCAGCGATACCTCACGCCAGTCACGGTCGCGTTAGCCGACCCCAGCTCCGGCGAATATCGCGCGCGCGCGCACATTTCTCAGTTGAAGAAAGTACACCCCAACCTAAAATGAGGGCACTCTTCACTGTGTTTCTTTATACAAAGAACAGCGTTCCTACTACGGCATGCCATACTCAACCAACGTGTTGGTATAAAACAAAAAACCTAGGTCATAATTATAAGTAATATAAAAAATCCATGGTACTAGTTTATAAGAAATTTAGGTTAAGAAGTGTTACGCTAAGTTGTCTAGTTTAAAGGGGCGCCCCTAATTCAATAAGTTATCTGTAAGTTTTAGCTTTTAGTTAAACACGTAAGAATTGTTAGCCATTGTAAGTAGTTTACTACAGTAGATCCTGGTACAGGGTAAGTTTCTGGAACCCAGGTTTTTGGTGGCTCAAGTGGGCCACCCTGACTCCGTCTTTCAGGGGGGAAATGTGCCGTTAATTTGTAAATTCGACACAATATATTTTAAATTTTTATTATGATTTTAAATTTTTGTGTGGAAATTTTATTTGCTCTACTATAGTGTAATTTTAATTTGTTAGTCTGGTGTACTCCTCTGAGTTAAACTTTGTCTCAGAGCTCGGAAGCCCCTTTCCCATCGGCGTATCGGATATTTTGCTGGCCTAATCCCTGACTGGCAGACAGCTTACCATTTCCCCCGCCTTCAGTCACGCCTCAAGCCTGTAATATCATTTCTCTTCGTGCCCCTAACTGCATAGACAAGCCTGTCGCTTGCAGGCGACCAGTTCGCAGAGACGAGCTGAGATTGGCTGTTTTCATCACGTATTAGTATTGTGTTCGCTCCTCTGAAGCCACGACGGAACGTAGATTCCCATCAGCGTTGCATTTTACCCCACCTCCCCCCCTTCTCAGTTCCAAGTAAGACCAATGACCGGTCGTAACCCCCTGGGCAACTGTGACCGTTCTCAAGGTCTTCTCGCAAAAGCGAGTGTGCCAAAACTGATCACAAGCGCTTCCTAGCGACCAAGTCGCGAACTCCTCCGCTAGCTTACCCTGTAGGCCGCCAGAGTGTAGCACCAGACTGCGCCCTTTAACCCTTGGTTTAAGCAGATGCCTTGGGCGAGTCGATTCTTTTTTATTTCAGACAGCCCTCGACAGGTAGCGCTAAAGTCGACGCAATGCTACCAGCTTCGAGACTTCAATCAGAGTTTTTTTTATGGCCCTCACTCGGGGAACTTCGGGACCTTTCGGTCCGGACTCCCAGTCCTCCCCTCCACTTTTGATTCAAGTTTTACTTTTAATTACGAGACGCGTCCTGCCGCGAGACAGATCAACTCGCGTCGCGTCCACAGACAGACCTCCATCGAGTATCGGCGAGACTTCATCCGACCGCTATGTAGTCGCTTGGTATAAGGGATGCTATCCCTCAAGTCAATTCTAGTAGATTAGTCTGTCTGCATAGTTTAGTTATTTGCCTTAGAAATTTTTCTCTTTTAAATTTTAATAATGAATAAATCATCCGCGTCCTGCCGCGCAATTCGCGAGCTCCAGACCCTGGCTGACTCCACGATGGCAGCGTGCTGGGCAACTCCCCTGTTTTGGTGAGTGATAATTCGCGAACCCCCTTTTTTTTCTTAAATTTTTTTTTGGGCATTTTCTGCCCCATAGACTGCCTGTATACAAGTTCTAATCAGTTTTGATTTGGACTGTTGCAGACAGGGTTCGATGACGGGGAGAGATTGATTGCTCTCATCTCGTGGCCACCCCCCCCCCCCTCCCCTTTCTGTTCCATGGGTCACATTCGAAGAAACGCTTCTACTACCCGACGTGATCGTTTGAAGACCCCGGGTGGTAATGTAAATTCAACATTTCCCCCTTACCTAGCTACGAACTATTTTAAGCGGATGACCAAACCACCAGCGACCAGTGTTTTTCTCAAGAAAATGTAAAACAAATAGAACTAATTATCAATGTAATCATCGGATCCATCCAACTTTGGGTGTGAAACTCATAATGCAAATGTTTATATTTCAAACTACGAATGTAAATTGTTCTCAGTAAGCACGGGCCGGCCCTCTTTTCGATTTTTCTTTTTGTTAATCTTTGAAAATTGTTAAAACCTTGTGTGTGTAAAATAATGGAAATAAGATAATTCTTCAGGGCAAATAAAACAGGGAAACTATAGATCAAGTTAATCGTGTAGTTTTTATTTATTGATTTTATCGATCCACACCACCTTCCTCCTTGCTTGTTACAGGAAGTTCCTAAATTTTGTTTGTTCCCCAACTCGTGCCGCCTCTGGTAAATCCATTTATTTATTTAACTTATTTTTTTTGTATCCAGCAAGTTTCCAAGGCTCCTTTTAATTAATTCCAAATAATTCAATTTTGAGGCACGAGGGGTGTTACAATTAATATCGGCAAAACGATACGTATTAACGAGAAATTACCGTCCAGGGCTTTGAAAAACGTGCGTTATATATTTATTATGCCTATTAATTTGCATGGCGTTTCAAGGGACCGGCGGCTTTATATGTTATACTGGATTGTACGTTAACAAGAGGGATGTACTAGAGAGAATTTGCTGTATACATAAACGGGAAATTACCCGCCGCAAATATATTTTGGCAGTATATACATATTGATCCAAATAGTGGGCCAAACGTTTCTGGCAAAAATCTTCGAATTTTCCACTCAAGGTTTATTTTTGTCGAAGCCAAAGTCGAAGGAAAAAAATATCTTCGATTCGACTTCGAATACTCGAAGCTTCGCACACCCCTATGGATCAATTACTATATTCACTGTCGCTAAGGCAACCAGCTGCAAACTATTTTGTTTACATGTGAGCAAAAACAAACTGTAAACTGTATTGTGCTACTGATGCTATTTGTTATTTATTTTGTGACGTTTGGCAACATACAGTATTTATAATATTTACGATATTTTATGAATTTTATGACAGTTTAATATTTTTTCAAACATTATTGAATATCATCATGTGATTGGTCAATCTTCGACGGCACTGCGCTTCGAAATTTGAAAGAGTTTAGAGGCGCCATGATGCATGATGGTTTTCGGAATGTTAAAAAAGTCAGGTTCAGCAGAGAAGGACCCAGCTTTCGCATCAGCAGTGACTGACAAGAGCAATATTGTGCAGTAAAAGTGTGCGTACTCACTTATTTAGTGTCAGTGTTTTCACTAATGAGTGTTTGCTGAAAGAAATACACAAAATTTTACTTGTTATCTATCACTATGGACAAATTACGAGTGATATAAAGCTGGGTTTAGTGCAGCGTCCTTCCAGGTACGCCATGTACTACATTTCTTAGAAATGCCACTGTGAGTAAAGTACTTCGTGTTGCGTACCCGTGGCTTGAAAAGTGTTTTAAATTACCTATACTTAAAGCCTCGAGCTAATATTTTAACAATATTATGTTTTAAATATCTGTTTCAATTATTTATAATAATAATCATTGCAAACGAACAGATAAGCACACCCAAAGTCAGAATTCCTAATAGTATATGCTGTGTTTCAAATGTTATTTTGAACTGAGTTAGTTGGCAATTAATTTATTTTTATCCTGAGAAACTATCTAGCCGAATTTGCCACAATTTTATGTTGTTCGAATTTACCTATTTTTTAAGATAAAAACTGTTGATATTTTATTTGCCAGTCTTGTTGGCAACTCTATCTAGGCCTAATGAACTTATGTTTGGTTTCAAGGACTTTGATGGAGTAGTTTGTGTTGTAAATGTGTCACTCGTGTTTATGTACAGAGTATTTATGCAACATGTAAGCACAAAACCACTTTCTAGTGCAGTGTTCAAATTTATTTTGCCCTGGAGTAACCATTGCTGATAAACTTTCTGTATGTGGGTATTTTTTTCCAGGCTACGGCCAAGAGCGAGGGGGCATCGTTACAAAAATACACAACAATCATTGGAGCGCCTTGAATGTGGTTTACCTCGAAAACATCCCTTGGTTCATGCCGATTTACCTCCATACACTCAAAATTTATTCTAATGGAGTGGAAATAAAGCCTGGTAAGTTATCGTCACATTTCCTGTGTCTAATGTAGTTTTATAGCAGTGCTTGTGACCAACGATTGGTTGAATACACTCTTTCCCTGGTTTGAATCCCGAATTCCAATTCTTTAAAGAGTGCATTGTTTCTCAGTCTAGATACCAAGAGACAGGAATAAAATAGTGTATGAGAAAAAAAAACACAAACTTTAGTTTTGGAAGGGAAAAATTATCAATCTAAAAAATTTATATTATTAAAGGATTTAAACAATAATTTTGTGTCATAAGTGCAAAAGAAACATTTCTTTGATAGTTTCTAACTTTCTCTAGTAGTCCTTGTCACTTAAACTTTCACAGATACTAGTTAGTGTTTCTAAATTTCTCTTCCTCAAATATTTTTCTTTAAAACCGAGATTACAGTAGCCTTCGAATAAGCCTGGGGAACACTAGTATTTAATGCGAAGCGAATATTTGGTTGCTTGTTTAAAATATTTTATAAGTCAAATTGAATTGTGAATATTATTCTCAGTGAAGTTGTATTACATTTATTTATAAGATACAAGATTGAAGTAAAAAAAAAGAGACTTAAATGTTTATAATGCTTAATTAGATTAAGTAATTAACCAGTCCCTATTTATAACATTGTTCAATAAAAATTATAAAATAAACATGCATTATATTAATTTTGAGCACTCATAAAGCAAACAGGGTGTCATCTTTAGATTTTTATAAGAAACCAACTTTATTGAAACAAAGAACAAATATTTT
Organism: Bacillus rossius redtenbacheri; assembly: GCF_032445375.1. NCBI lineage: Eukaryota > Metazoa > Arthropoda > Insecta > Phasmatodea > Bacillidae > Bacillus > Bacillus rossius. The sequence goes on along the minus strand of NC_086344.1, from coordinate 17,209,533 downwards.
CATAAGCAAATCTTAATCTTCCTATGTTTTAAAGCTTTGTAATTAATGTGAAACTTTAAATTACACACACAGCTTTGCATCACAACCGAGCTTCAAATAAAATGAATAGCATATTTCCTGGCAAAGTCTAATCAAATATTAAAAAGAGCTTTTATTAATTCCCATAGTCGAAGCTTCACACAGGCCTACCTTCGACCACTTGAATACTGACTAATCTTGAATTTGAGTCATGTCGTGGTATTGGGATCAAACCCACCTCCCTCACAATACAAGTGTGATGTTTTTTGATATCACTACTGTAACGTACACTGGGCTGCAGGTAAACACTCAAAAATTAATAATTAAAAATAAGGCCTTGGAGATAGACTTGGAGATAACTTGCAGCTCATTTTGGAGCTCATTTTGGACCCTGCCCAAAACAGCGGGGTGAAGTCATGTAGGCTGGCTGCAGGAGCAGAGAAGGCAGCTCGCGGCACGGAACTTCGCGGTAGTCATGTTGAGAGATAAAGAAATAATTTAGATTGGCAAAAAACTATTGCGGGCAGCAAAATTTAAAAATAAGAAAATTGAGGCCTCTATGCCTTGACGTTGGCGACTACATGACGTAGTCTTGGTCGAACAACAGAGATTGACTCTCGCGGATCGCAACGCGTGGTCCGCACAGACCAGATGCTGCCCGCCGAATCTCCGAAAATGGCGTCGGGGCGCCTAATTAAAGGAAGCAACTGCCCCCAGCCAAAGAAGGGAGGGGGTGGTGATTGCCCGAAGGTGTCCGGAGATGCCCGAAGGGGCGAAGCAGACTGCAAAACGTTCGCCGCGCTCTCACACGAGTCGCGGGCGAACTAAGATCGCAATCGCACTGCGACTGCTGCCAAGGTCGATTGTGACAAGCTGTCTCTTATGGGAGAGATGAGTAGTGCGCTCTGGCGGCCAAGATGGGAACCTGCCTGGAGGGCCACCAAAAGGTCCGCTAGAGAGCACTGAGCGCACTCGCGACCAGTGCACAGAGCAAGGTTAGGGATTTTTCCCGCTGCTAGGCTTCGCTGAGGGCTCTGTTTGACAAGGGTGAAAGTCCTTGAAGAGACAATGTCCCTGCCTGGGTTCACTGGGGGTCGATGCTCCGAGTGGAAGTTCTCGTGAAGCCACAGGTGGGAGATGAGGGGAGGGGGGTTTAAATTTGCTAAATCGCCTGGGAAAGACGTCATGTGGACCATCCCGAGGCTTAGCCGCTGGCTGTAACCTAGTCCAGTACGTGCTGGCAAAACCCTTACCTATGCTTGCCTCCGAGAAATGAAAGTTGCTAGCAGTGGGCTTGGGGTAGCGTTCGCTAGCACGAAAAGTCATTCTGTTACATGGAGAAAACGTGACACGAACCGCGGCCGAGATGCAGCGATAGCCAATCGTCAGCAAACAGTATCTAATTGAAGCCTGCGAACAAGCGCAGGTGCACTGTGTTGCACAAGATTACGTGGGAGTGTACAGTGATGGAAACAAAATTAAATTAAATTAAAAATGCAAATTTATTATTTGGTTTCCTTCTTTAAAAATTAAATTTAAAATCGTACATTTGTGCTTGAAAGTGGCACTGAAATGGCACACTACCATCTATGGCCTTGTATGGAGGAAGTCTTTAAAATATTTCTGCACAGAGCTCTAAACTACAATATAACCCTGTTATTACATTTTTCAAGGGGGCAAGAAAAAAACATTAGCAGGAAAATTTTATAAGTAGGAAAAATAAATTTAGCACTTAACAATGTTAAAACGCTGATGGGTACACTCTATGCTAAAATTTTCTTAAACCAAGCCACCAATTTTATTTTAACTTCATGAAGCTTTCAACTTCTATTTTCTTTGTCTTTACAGACATATACCACATTTCTGTAAAATTGTCTCACAATTCACGATAGTGTTAGAGTGCAAATGCCTATGTCCAATTCCTTGCCACTTGAACGTGTGTTATTATGTGGATTGCTATCCACAAATGAAATAAATTAAACTCTATTGGGTAATGTAAAACGTTTTGTGATATTTTGTGCCATCGTGGAACGGTTGACCAACTAGAATATTGTAGAACTATTAAAGTATGTACATCTGAAAACACACAAGAATGGCTAGGAATAAAATATTTTTTTTTTCCAACACAAAAGTGCCAACAGACACTTAACTGCGAACATATATACATTTGATAAAAGGTATACACTGAAGTTTTCCCTTTTTATTTTGTATTTCTTGGATTTTAGAAAACAAATATTATAAGCAGGAAATGCATAATTTGTGAAACATTATACACAGAAAGCAAAGACATTGTCCTTACGAGGAAAATGTTGGAACTTATAAAATAAGATGTTACAAGCAATAAAACATTATAGGCAGGAACATTATGATATGGTTCTACCAGTGTATTTACCTATTTAATGCATGTAATTGTTTCCCAGTTGAACATAAACAACATTGTATTAAATAACAACCATATTTTGTTGGTACAAAATAAACTGTTTAGCATTATATCTCCGATGTAAGTTCTTGGGACTGTGAAAACAATTTTTAAAAATGAGACTGTACTGGTTAATATGGTGGTCATTTTTATTAACAAGGTTTCATTGTATTATGAATTAGAGACAAAAGTTTTATGGTTTTATTGATTGTACAATTTAGTTTCTAAATTGGAATATTTCAATGTTAAAGCGAGTACAATATTCAATACACAAGATGTTTTAATGTCGGTTAATATGTTTTTTTTCTCAACAAAAGAGTGTAATTTTAATAGTGCTACAAGGTACATTTAACTTGGCAACAATTAGTTTTGAATAAGGTGCATTATGAATTTAGGAACATAATACATTTTTATTATATTATTGTTCTTTTTTTGCTACGAACTACATGCTACATCAACTTTGGGAAGTTAGATAGTAAAATTTTGTTTAAATTCTTATTTTTTTTTATTATTACAAACTGACCAGCATTTATTTCGGTGTTATGTGTACGGGCACACAGTTCTGTGTTATTTTGGTTTTCACCGCCCTGTCGTAATGTTTGGCCGAGCGTGGGGGCGAGAGGGGGCGTGACTCGGTGTCCGCAGCGGCCAAGCGCTACGTGCCGGGCAAGCAGCGGCTGCGGCCGTACCACCTGGAGGTGGCCCTACGGCTGCCCGCCCGCTCGGTCGCCGAGGTCTCCGTCCAGTTCGACTACGTGTTCCTCAAGTGGCAGGAGTACCCGCCCGACGCAAACCACGGCTTCTACGTGGGGGCGGCTGTCGTCACGGCGCTGCTGCCCGTCGCCCGGAACTACACCGGCCTGCCGCAGGACGGCTCCACCGTCACCTCCAGGTGCGCAGTCCGTCAGTTCCCGCGGTGCCCTCGGGCTCGCATCCTGGTGTATCCTCCCAGTTATACTGTCCTGCTAAACTTAAAAGAAAGAGTCGCATTATAATGGCAAACTCGTGTCTTGCTTCTGGAAGATGGGAACAGCTTGGTTGAAAATCCACACGCTCTGCCTCGTAACTGTTTCACTTTAAGCCACTTTAGACTGCTGGTAATTACTGCGTCCTGAACCTCCGCTTGGTTGAAAAAAAAACTACACGATCTGCCTGTGAACTGCGTCACTTTAGACCACTCGCCTGTGAACTGCGTCACTTTAGACCACTCTTGCTCACATATTTCTGAACCTTTTGAGGAGGGGGAAGAGGGGTGGGGAAGGCGTGACAGATGAGACAGGATAACACTTTATAGTGGGTTGCTAGCCAAGGCAACCCTTTCCCTCTCCTCCACTCATCCTTCCTGGCGACCGTACATCGCAGCATTATGGCTTATGAACTACAGCCATAAAACCCTTTTCCTTATAAGTGCTGCCTTTTTTTTTTATCTACTAATTGCCACTTGCTGTTTGAAAAAAAACCATGCAAATCACTGTACTGACAGAAAGTGGCACCAGAAAAGCTGTTCGTTAATATGGTATAAATTTCCTAATTTAAATAATTTTTAATGTCTGTGTGTTTGAATCAAGATTTTTTCTAGAGCTATACGATTCACAAAATTTTGCTGGTATGTCGATACAACTGTTGCCGTTTAACTGGTTCTGAAAATAGAAACAAGGTTAAAAGACGTTTTGTTTAAAAAATTCTTATAAATGTACTAAATTACCCAAAATGTCTCATTCTAAGAAAAATATGCAATGCAAATGCATTCGTGTATTTTAGTTTGCGTAAACAAAAGTTAATTAAAAAGAAAACCTAAGATAAACTGAGTAGATTTTTCTTTTTTAAAACCAGCACTAATATAAACACAAAAGCAAGATAGTGTTCTCTAAAGTTTGCTGTCATTAAACATTTTATTATAAAATATTCAACACAATTTACATAGCCATATATTGGCTTATCATAGAAAACATTTAACTAAACTAGCACTAATTACAGAATTCCTAGATTTTTATTAAGAAACATTCTTAGTTTTTCAATGATTGTCTTTTAGTGCCATAAAAAATAACATATGTGCCGAAAAGTATTTCAGATGTAACACTAGTAACAGGTACACAAGTACTTTGCAGCAGAAATACATTTTTTTTTTACAGAAATTACTTATTTATTCGCCATCAACGTTTCTAAAACTGGTATTCTCAACTGCATACAATAGTTGTTTTTAGTTCAGTCCCAAAACAAACATTTTCCGTTTTCATTTATAAATGGAAAATACCCTCTGTTTTTTTATTAATTGGTATTTTTTTAACTTGTTTTCATTTGTTTGTTGACGAACAGTTAGTTACTTCATGAAAGATGAATTTACTAATGGAGGCTGAAAAATTTTATTATTTAATATGTAATTATATAAAATATGATAATTTAATAATAGGTGATTAGGAAATATATTGAATTAAATATTATGAAGTTTAAAAAAATATATATTTAAATGTGCAAGATTGTAAAACTGTGTATGTATATGTTTACATTGCAAGAACAAGAATTCCAATACCAACTTGATGCCTGCAGAGATGAAAATTCATGGTACCAAAAGTGAAAAGGGTACTACTATCTTTGAAAGATTTGTGCAATGGGAGTGCATGACTTGATGTAGGCGTATGTCCAAAAGCCTACATCAAGAAAAGGTTACTGGTGTATTTTTAGGTTTTGACAGACACTTTTATTTTTCAGTAATATCGGCCAAAAATTAACAAGAGTATTATAAATCTGCAGAAATGCCAATTCAACTAAATATCAGCAAAATTGGAGTGCTTGCCTTGCAGCTTCATAAACTCAAAATCAAAACGTTTGTGGTCACATTACATACAGAGTTGCACTATTTTCGGGTATACATGGTATATGTACAGTATCACTCCAGAAAACTTTTGATTGGTGTTGAGTTTATCTATTTCTAATGACCTTGATGTCCACAAGAGACAAAGCAAAATTTATAGATATAAAGTTGAGAAAAGATTTTCGTGACACACTTGTAAGAAATAAAAAAATTAAATGAGCTAAAATTGCATTGGAAATTAGCAAATTACTTGTTTGGTAAATATTTTCCAGGAAATATTCTATATAAACTTTTACTGGACATAATTTCTACTTTTTATTCGAAGATTTTTTTTTTTTTTTAATTTAAGCAGCACACGGGGTGCCTCTCATTTCAGGTCAATATTTTATATTTACAGTAATTACAGATAAACTTGTAGAAGTTTTCAATTGTTTAACTTTCACTAGATGAAAAAATTATACAGCGCATACTTTTTGCATAATTAGCTGCCAGTTACATTTTTAAAGTTTTTGGGTTTGAACAAATAAGGAGAATTTAATTTATTTCAGACCTGAAACTTTTTAGGTTTAACTTCAATGCCACTGGCTACTTCAAGAAATGGTTTGAATTTCTTTCAGAAAATATTAATTAATTTGACCTGGCATTTCAAAATTCTCAAATTTGTTACGATTTTGACAGCCAAGAAACATGAAATTAGTTTTTGTGATAGAAATGAAAACCATATCATGAAGTAGCCAGTGGCATTGCAGTTAAACCTAAAAAGTTTCAGTTCTGCAATAAATTAAATTCTCCTTATTTGTACAACCCAAACACGTTAAAAATGTAACTTTGGCAGCTAATTATGCAAAAAGTATGCACTGTATATATTTTTCATTTCGTGAAAGTTAAACAATTGAATAAGTCTAAAAGTTGATCAGTGATTAATATAAATATAAAATCATTACCTAAAATGGGAGGCACCCCCTTAAGTCGCTCACACCGCAGAATTAATTTATACTTTATTCAAGCCCTAATGAAAATAAAATGACTTTAATAAAGTTTTGTTTGTTAACTGAAGCAAAAAATTATTTTGAAGCTTAATTCTTATGTTAAAAAAAACTTCAATTTCACTTTGGTGGGGTTGTTTTAAATTTGTTTTTAAGCTTTGCTAGGATTTTTTTATTTTTTTTAATTTTTTTTTTTAAGCTTTGCTAACCCATGCCATTTATTTTACTCCATATATTAAGTTTTAAATAAGTTGCATTAAAAATTACAATTTCACAATAATAGATGGTAATTTATAAAATAATAGATTCTTATTTTGGGAAATACATACAATATTTTCCAGCTCCTAGTCATGGCATGTTCACATTGTATTTTAGGTTGAGTCTTTGTTGTTTTAAATGCTGCTGAGCTAATTATTTTTGAAAAGATTTGGGTTGTATTTTTTTTTTTTTCCTTGTTTGCATGAGAGGCTGAATTCCATCTGTGAAGGTGTTTCAGAGTGCAATGTAAGAAAAATCACTTTGCACGTGATTTCCGGGATTTTTTTTTTGTAACAGTGCAAACAGTTTTTCTATGAGATTGAAGAATCTATCAGTACATTGTGACAGTGGTAATGTTAGGTTGTAGCGCATGAATTTTTATTGGTTGTTCAACGTATTGGTCAGTGAGAAATTGTAGAATGTGTGGAGGAGTGAGGAAATTCAGCCAGACACGTTGCGTGGGGAGGATTGCGACACGGTGCACTTGCCTCGCAGCTTCAACGCCACGCGGGACGGCTACCTGGTCCAGCTGCGCACCGAGACGCTCGTCATCACGCTCCCCACGCCGGACTTCAGCATGCCCTACAACGTGATATGCCTGGCGTGCACCGTCGTCGCCCTCGCCTTCGGGCCCTTGCACAACATCACCACGAAAAGGTTGGTGCTTCCTAACGAACGCCCCCTTGCAGTCCGATGCAAGGACAGCGGGGATTTACATGGGGTAAGATGGTGTGTTTCTGTTAGAGGATAAATTGCAAGAAAATAAACCACACACACTCACACACATACACACTCACATGCGCACACACACCACCATTATTTTGAAGTCTTCAGATATTTTAAAATGTGCGTAAATGTTGCTTATTCATCTGGCAACATTTTGGCACATGGCATAGGGGCGGCTCCAGGAAGACATTTAGGGAGGGGCTGTCTTACAAAAATTAATGGTAAAATTTTAAAACATGACATTAATAAGCTAGAGGTTGGTTTCGGAAGTATTACAAATCATGGTGTAAAGTGCTGAACCTTAATAGTTCCAATGTTCCAAACATTATAAAGGGCAACCTTAGTTAAATATATTGTAATGTTGCAGAACCCTGCCCTCCTATTTTCATGAATGTAAATATTTCTTAAAAAGTCTTTCTAATGATATTTTACCATTTGTTATATATTTTAGGGTTGATATTTTTTACTTGCTATGTTTTTAAGAAGATATTTTGTATTTTATTAGACATTTTTAATCACTACTATTTTTTATGTAATTATTCACAAATGAGCCGCCGTACTAGATTTTTGCATGTTTAGGCCTACTTTTTCAGGTTATTTCTAAATGATTTTTATTTTTGTAAAGTAATTCGTATTATGATTATTGTGCTTAATTTTAATTAACGTATTGCAATATAATTATAGATCACGGGACTGTGTCTGGGCTGATGTGATGATTAGAAAGAGAGGCATGAGAGGCCTGTAAGTGTGAGTGTGAAAGGAACGGTGCTTCCCCGCCAACCGAGATAAAGACGGTAATTTCCCCCCTGCGTGGGAACTGAGTGATAACTGCTCTCTCATGGTGTGGGAGAGAGAACGAGAATGGAAGTCCCCGATTTCGATGTGAAATTGAAAAGAGATAGATCAGGGGAAGCCCAGAGTTCTATATGTACAAGGTTTTTTTTATGTATTGTAACTTGTTCTGTGATTGGCTTGTATCGGTAAGCGTGAATGAAGAGTGTGTGTGATTGGTCGGTGAGGTCATGTGACGTCTACTCCCTGCGTGGAGGAGACGAGTTCATGAGTTCACCAGTCGTCTGTCGATCGCTGCCCCAGTAGGTCGCGTTCGGTGGCTTCTCGCTAAATTATGATGTAATTTGCTAATAGATAATTTAACGTTGGTGGTCAGAGCCAGGCCGAGTATTAAGTCAACCTAATTTGTTCTATTTTCTTTCGAACAGTATTAAATTAGAAATTGCGGCCACCTTCGTCGGCATTCGGCTCGTAGCGAAATTTGTTTTTGCTGGGTGCGGCCCTGTTTGAGGTCACACCATCTTCGTGTACTAGTAAAAACATTACTGAAGGACGCTATTTTTTCCGGTAATTCTCATCACACGAGCTACCAGCAGTTTTTCGACGGGCAGATGTATGAATGAAACGAGTGAATGAACCATTGGAAGTGTTTGGATTCGTCGGGGCATTCTGTTTGAAAAAATAAAAACAAAATTACAATCAGTGTTGAATATCTGTTTATTTTGTATATAACGAACCATTATAATATGTATGTCATGTTTATTTTAATATTGTTTAATATCATTGATGTGTTAGTTATAACTTGTGTATTATCATCGATCTCTATGGTTGTTTAAAATTTATAATCAATGCTGTACTCTAGTACTGTATATTTTATCTTTGTAAAAATAATAGAGAGATATAATAAGAATTTTGGCAGAGCCATTAGCTTGTGAAAGGGATTTTCATGAATAAATGTCAAGTCTGAGGTCAGTAATACTAAATGTTCTTAAGTTACTGAAGTTGCATCATAAAATTATTTAGTATAATTATAGAAAAAGACTATAAAATTACTTCAGTATTTTGAGTGAACTCTCAAGATTACTATATACTATTGTCGTGGATGGATTCATCCATGTCGGTACGATTGATTTGTCTCGCTAAAGAAGAAACTACCGACTTTACAAGTGAATTAATCGTGCAATTATACATACCAAGAGACGCACTATTAAAATGTTATCTACCTTAACGTGAGAGTCTTTGAGAACTGGTGGTGTGCATGTAATCACTTCAAGAGCCGCACCTTTACCATTCTATGAATCAAAGGAAGAGTCTCCGAAACCAGCACCATTCCTTCGAAAACTACGACCACCAACCTATAGAAGCCGGATTCGAGCATCATTCGTGTTAAAGATCATCAAACTGTGATAGACGACGCGAGTTACATTGATTTTTGGTTACGTCGGCGATTAGATTGTCTGAAACGAATGTACAGACTTCAGTATTGATATGCGGTAAGTGCAACATGTAAATACCAGAAGATGGAACAGATTCGAGGTTCTAAACCCGGGAATATCAAGAGGAAACTACGACCGATACAGAGACTATAACGTCAACGATTGTGCGAGCGCTGGACATCCTTGAACTAGAGATTATTTTTTTTCATAATCCTGAAGTAATATTGAAAAGATATGAACTGAGTAAGTAATTAATTTTAAGTCTAGAGTCTTGTTAATATTGAGTTCAAATTATAAATAAGCCTAACTTCTCGAACTTTAAGAATTTAAGAATTTGTTAAAGTAAAGAACCTAGCTTCTGAAATTTGCCCACGAATACCCTGCTCGTTAACTAGCCGATGGTAGATATAATTATATCTATAGGAATATTTTATCGACTGCGTTTAAAATTTTCAAATAGTTATGTAGATAAACAACTCTCAACAAATTACTCGTTACAGTGGGACTCATTACAACATATTTTGATGAAAGAAAATTTTTGAGGAATGAATTTTAATATTGAATTTAACATTAATATGCCCTCCAAAATAAAATAAAAGTATAAAATTTAGCTCGGGAAGTACTGTCAGCCCCACTGCCTCTGGTGCTCTGCTTGATCTGAAATAAAAGTGTGAAAAAAAAAAAAAAATGAGGGTAATTGTACTCCTTCATACCCCATCACTAAGGCCTGGAATTTTTCACGATCGCAAATTTTGCGAAAATTCGCATGAAAATGTGAAAAGTAAGTACATTCGCGAAAACCGCAACATTTTTATATTACACTGCGAATATATCCCCGAAAAGTACCATTATTTGCAGATCACTAATACTCACGCAAGGTTAAAGTATCCTCTAACCCAAGTCTTGTGTTTCACCCTAATTACCTTATTTTTACATAAGCCGTGTTCATGTATGGTTTTGATGCTCAAAATTGATTTCGGGTATAGTTCGCACTAAGTTTCTTCTCATTTGTGCGCCGGGGTTTGTTCAAGTGGCAACCCCGTGTTCCTCCACTCCATTAAGCCAATACCGTATTTATTGAATGCAAGCAAACTCAAACTTTGCACTCTACGAAAAATAAAAATAATATGATGCCGAATTCTAAACTACCTTGCACACTTGGCTGGATATGAGAATGTGTTTATTGTATTTTGCGAAAAGTGTATAAAATATGATATCAAAGCAAAAGAATAACCTAATATCTTGTATTTATCCGAGTTGCGTCATATACAGTAAAATGTAAACAAAACAAACCTGGTTTGTCCAGGTTAGCCAACATAGCTTCTACTAACTTCTCACGTAAGCGAATGCTTCCTTAACGAAGATCATACATTTCCCAGACAGTGAGAAGTTTTGTTTTGTGTAAAGCTAAACACATATGTTAGCGGCTAACGAATTTATCTTACCGTAGTTGTTTATTTTGTGTAACTTCGTAAATAGCAAGAGAATAAGCAAATAATGATTTTGCAGGTACGAAATTAGTTTGCGCAGCGAGACTGGGAGTGTGCGGGCATGCGTGACTATCATGCAGCCAGCATCTGTTGTTGACGTCACGAGCCGCGACAGCGTTCCCAACGTAGTGGCATTCCACTGCTGATATTTATTCGCGCGCCAAGTTTAGTTTATTGTTTTCGTAACAGCCTGTACGTAGTATATTGCAACATATTTCTGTCTAGAGTTTGAAATTCCGAATAATACTTTGAGTGCTCGAGACAGAGCATATCAGTATCAGAAACATGGGTTTTATTGTACTGACAATAGCACAGTGATGTGCAAATTTTGCAACTGTAAAGTTTCATGGGAATGAAAAGTAGAGGTGTAAAAGTAACGAAAAAATGTGTACCCGTATGTATTCGTTACTATAACAATTAGTACTCGTTACTTTCGTATCGTTACTCGTTACTTCTGATACCGCATGACATGGCACATGCTATGTTATGTAACAGCATCGAATCGAGTCGTATTTCGCACGCGTACAGTATGACGTCGCGTAAATAAAAATAAATCGAATATAAACAATTAAAAATATTTGATAATTAACAGCTTTTGTTAACCAAGAAACAATTAACTCTCATTAGAGCGGCTTTATTATAATATATCTTTTAAGATAAGAACATAAAACGTGAAAATACGCGATTATAAAAAACAAAAACATACATATTTATAATTTGTAAAAAATACTTTCTTACGTTGTTTCTGTTCGAATCTAAAACTTTGTCTACACACACAATACCTTTAATAAACAGTAAAAAAAATTGGACGACGAATTTCCAAATTATACTTTTATTAATAAACAAACATCGTTCTTTGTAACGAATACGCGCGCGCATGCGTGAAACATACGAAAGATGCGAGTAACGAAATGCATTCGTGTGTAACGTTTCGTTACTCGGTACTAGAAGCCGCACCCGTTACTCAGTAACGAATACATACGGTTTGCTACAGCTCTAATGAAAAGATTCCATTGACAAACACCTAAAGTCGGCTAAGCAAGTGGCATCGGCAGCCAAAAAAAAAAAAAAAAAAAAAAAAAAAAAATTTAAGTTGAAAACATCTATAGCAACGTGTTTAAGTAGTGTATAAATTAAGAAAAAAACTGTATAAAAGAAAAAGATTGTAAAGTACTCTGCTTTAACACTGTTTTGGATTTAATTGGCTGTTATTATGCATATTAGTCTATTCCTAGTATACATGGTTTGTTTATTAAATATGTAAACTATTATATTCAATAACTGCAAATTTAAATCAACATTTAAAATAACTGTAAAATTTCCATTGCATAACGAAAATACCGACTTTAAACCACCGCTTTTCTAATTTGAAAGTACCGCTTTTTGCATACTGAAAACACCGAAATTTTACAGGCCCTACCCATTACTGATATACGACCTCTTACCTAAATACATTCATTTTGAGGAATTTTTTTTTTTTTTTCAAGTCTTGTATTTTTGATTTTTCATGTATTTTTTTTATTTTTAGTTCGAAGTACAGATGATGCCTGATAAAACTCTGTTGTCTGGGGACATAACCTACTCTCAAGTTTCCTTATACATATGTATTTCATCATAGAGTGAATCCATTGCACTCACAAAAAAAAATTTCAAACTTTAATTGAAGCAATCAAGTGTGGCATAATATCCAAACACAGGCTATTTGCACGTCACTCTAAGCTGCCAGTGAATAGGTAGTACCTGCATCCTGTGTGATATGCGAAGAAATGGTTATTAAATCTTGAGTACATTGTACCCCAGTTCCTTCTGTCCCTAGAGCGAGCCCACTCAGGCGTGAGGGTTACTCAGGCAGGAAGTGTGCAGACTGATTTACAGCCAGGCCAACCCGGCATGTGCCCAGAGCGCTAGTTTTTGAGGAGCGAAGGGTGAGGTGCGAATAAAAAATATGAATTTGAGGGATGGGAAATAAAAGTTTTTTTTTTAACATGTCAAGGGGAAATGTTAGTTTATACTAACTATTGCAGTGTGCTTAAAATTATTAGGCCTTTAACCAAATACTTTAAAAATAGATATAAAGATTGTTTATCAATACACAGTATACTGTAACCGTGAAACCCATGTTTTATTATGATGGTTATAACAGCCGTATAAAACTGCAGCAACCATTTATTAAATTTAAATAAGAAAAGACAGACAGCCTATGTCTTTGAAAAACCTTAGTATTTAGTTGCATAATGTGTTTTTTTTTTAAGTTAACAATAAAGGAGCTTGAATTTGTAAATATTTATGATGTTAGAGAGAACTGGTTTTAAGGAAGGAGGGCAGATAAAGATTATCTGACCAGAGCACTAGCTACCTAGTGTTGGGGTCTGGCTGTCCTCCGACTTTGTTTGTACTGCTGTTGCAACTCATGAAGGGAAACTTCCCCACAGCCTGTATGGTAAGTCGATGCGATGACTTATCTGCGATTGATTAATTGGGAATATTGAGTGCTCCACTCCTTAACTCTCGGGCAATCATCGGTGAAGCAATGCTACAGTGCTGCAAGTATTTTGCTCTTCAAAAAAATTAAGTTAATTTCAAGTATTTTTTTTTAAATTTATTTAGACTTTGCAATAGTGTTAGTGTGTTTTTTTTTATTTAGTATGTTTCTGTAATTTCATCAAAATAAGATGCACAAAATTTTAAATGATAGTTACCTGATTTGACAGCTTTGTTGTCACATCTCAAATGTGTGCATGCATGCATATGTGTTTGACTGTTTGTGTATGTATATATAAACTCCTTTCCCATACTCCCGTCCTGCTGATACCACTCCTGGAAACACTGCGACAAACACACTCCTGCCTTCTCCCGTCTGCTAATTGCGTAGACGTGATGGTAATTAGTATGTACGTATGCTGTTTTTGACTTGTTCTGTTTTACCTCGGAAGTTAAGTCATGAAATTTTATTTTTGAAAAGGATTATTAAAAAATGAAGTTTTATTTATGTTATAATGTGTGTCAGCCCTAAACTGTAGCAAATCCAGAATTAACAAGGATTAGTTCTCCTTGACTTTTGTGGTTCTCACTTCTCACTAATTCCTTGAGAATTAAAATTGCAACTGAAATAATTCAACAAACATTCACACAAAAAAAAATTTCTTTATTAACAATTTTTCATTTTCAAAAGTGATAACAGTGTTTTATGATCCCAGGTATATGATTTCTCTAAATCATGTAAATTAAACTTTTGTTCATGATAGAAGTTTGGTTTATAAGTAATTACATGTAAAAACTTTCAAGTTTTTTTTTTTTACTTTAATTTTTTTTAATTTATTTGCAGGTTGAGGTTGAAAGACAGCGACACTCAAGGTGGATTTCTGTCCAGTGTCATCTTGAAGCTGAAGTCTTTCAAGATTTTCAAAGCTAAGCAAGCTTAAAGCATTGTCTTTTTTAACTTATTATTTGTGATTTTTTTTATGTACATAGATACAAGATTAAAATTTTAAAATATTGATGCCTACTGTTTTAAATTTAATTGTTTTTGATGGTAGTACCTCTTCTGAAAGATAAGTTTAGGTATAGTAGGTATTCATTTATCTATTTGTTGATTTCTCATTTTATTTGTTGTAAGTTTGAGATCAGAAGATGGGGCCTCTGAGCCATGTCCTGGTTCAGCCTTTGGTATTTCACTACCTAGTAGCCTCTAGCTGTGACCTGGAGTAATCAGGCCGCCACCATCAGCGTTCGGCCCAATTGGAGTGAGCGATGCACCTGGAGTAAGAGAAAGCGGCTTATTAGAAACAGCCTTGATCTGACGAGGACCCCAAGTGTGTTACAGAGCTTCCGAATGCAGCACTTAGCACGGCCAAAGTCCCTGGATGAAAAAATATTGTATAGTATGTATTTCCTTGTGTTTATCAGGTCTAGCTCTTTCGAATGAGCACAATCACTACACTCAACCACTTAGTGAAGAACCCAGAGACTAATTGTTTCGAATCAACAAATCCTATTGAGAAAGTTTACAATAATTTATTTATTTTTTATTTTTTTCAAAATGATTATTACCTTCATTTTATAAAAAAAAATATCTTCTGCACGTATCAGTATATTCCCAATGTAGCAAGAGCAATACATTCATACCTTGTTTACATCAATTAGGGAATCACACTCAAAATTTAAATCCTTCACACCATCACCAAAATATTCTACAGTCATAAAAAAAATGCTGAAAGCAATACTAGTTAATTTGTTTTAACTCCCACCGTAGATAAACTGATTATAAATAAATATTACATGTCATCAATTCACTACCAATATCACAAAGAACAATAATTTTGCCTATGAAAGAATAGTAATCACACACTGAATTCTATTTTGTCATTGATAAAAATGAATAAAATTTATTCTGTATTTGTACAGTTAGGACCAAACAGGCATATGACGACGTTAAGGGCGTGAGGCATTATTTCAACACAAAAACAGGTAACAATAAGTTTACAAAGTAAGGAGCGAAGAATAGCTATTTGTCTTTAATCCACCTCATTCTATACTTTAGCAACTATGACAGATTATTGAACGTCAGTGTAGTTTTAACGGGAATACCAAATGTGAAAATGTATCGCACTAGATAACAATGTGATTAAATTATTGATGGGCCAATCATATCCTCAAATATCATCAAATCCTTAGTATTCAAAGGATTTGATATTCGAGGAAAAAGTTTCAAACAAAAATATTATAGGAAATAAGTAAACTAAAAAAAATTCAACACTGATAACTTCAGAAGTTTACTGGATCAATGGTTTTTTTTTTCTGGTATTTAAATTAACAGTTTAAATAAATAGTTACCAGCGTAATTAATTACTCTTCTGTGAATCTAATGATTATTGTTCACAACCTTTAAATTGTGTCCAAGCATAATTTTTAAAAACTATTTTGTAAACATATAAAGAACTAAACAAACTTCAGAAACTTCTAATATAAGAAAATTTGTCATTCTAAACCCTAGCAGAAATTCAGAGGTTATATTTTAATTCGTCCGGCCATCAAAAGTATGAAGTTACCAGTCTTTTGACAGATGGGTGGATGGAATTTTTCGGGTATATGATTGGCTGCAGGTCACAAATTAACGGAGGTGACGGTATTTCCAGTTTCAATTTGTGACAAAATGATAATCAAATAATAAGAAGTTAGCAAACGGTAATCAAAGCATTTTGCATGAGTCCAATGTGGCAACGCAGCCATCAATGTAATCGTTTAATAAGGGTGTACCCTATTGAGTTCTAGTCTGAATCATTCTGTTTAATATTTTTGTAATTTTTTAATTGGTAAGGTATAAATTAATTCTCTTAATTTGTATAAGGAAAACCCCCTAGTATTATTAAGACATCAACAACTGTAAAATTAATTCTAAAAATAATTTCTCTTTTTATTTATATTTTAGGGAGGCCTACAGAACAGACTAAAATGTCTACCAAATAAATATATTTTTTATTACACACATTCACCTAAGCGCACATAATGCATGGGATAAATCTACACAAACGTGCGCGCCCGCACACACGCACACGACGGTATCTCCAAAACTAACATGATATATTGACTTGAAATTTGTAATGCATATTTCTTTCACAATGTGAACACCCACCAAGAATGGATTTAACGATCAGGATTAGGATTAGGTTATGAAACTAACATTTAAAACATTAGTGTGTAAAAGTGAAAGAATTGTGCAAAAGTGAGAAAAGTATGCAAGAGAGAAAATATGTGTGTGAATTATGAAACAATATGTGATAAGCATATGCACATGTCTTACTTTATTTTCTATTCGATACAATAGCAAAACGTAAACGTTTGACAGTTATTGCTAGGCAGATATAGAGAAATGACTCTTATAGTTTGTTTATCTGTAATTAAACTAACAGATATTTGTGTTTATTGGTGAATATTTTATTTAAAATAAAAACAATTCATATTATAAAATTTTGTATGGATTTAGAAAATAATTTCATTGATGGAACATATGTTCTTTTTAAAATTATTAAGATTCTCAGTGTTGGAGCATGTTTATTTTCAGCACATTCTTTTTTGGTTTACAGCAACGTATTCAAATTAAAAAAACTTTTCATGTGTCTAACAACTGGAATTGGTTCAAAAAATACTTTACTCAAAAGCTATATGGGGATCCTTATGATACCAAACATTTGTGTTGTATTGAAATGTCGAAGCCTTTAACATAAGGATCTATTTGTGAAATTATGGTATCAAGGTGACTCCCTCATAGCTTCCGTTGGCGAAGCAAGAAATTAAGTAAAAAGACTACGGTTTACAGGAAATTTTAATAGTGGTCATTTAGATGCTTTAATAGAAGTGGTGTTAATGTCTATCTAAACTATGAAAAAATTAACAACAAAATGATGAAAATGGGTTATTGTTAGTGTCTCATTCTCAAGAAAATGTGTCATTATTAGTGCCTCAGTCTCAATCGATTTCTAATATTTATTTAGTTTGAATGAATCTATTCCTGCCACTGTAACAACACTTCAATCTAAAAGTTGTAAAAAAAAAAGAATGAAAAAGGTTTACTTGTTCCATTAGGAATAATCAAGTGTGACAAGCCGTTAGAAAAATAAACACAAAGTCATCCTGAGTAAATAGATTGGCGGTAAAAAAACTAAAGTAATAAAAGCCCATATTTACTCAAGCAGTTGTAATTAAATATCATGAAAAAAGAACACAAGTTATTTTATTACCTTGAACTTCTATGATTTTGGGTTTAAATATGAACCGAATATTGATTATTCAAACTATAAAATTGTAGATTTAGAGTCTCTGTTACTCTGCTCTTGGTAATGGATAGTCGAGGAATGTGCTGTAGTGGTGGTAAAGTCCAGCTTTCTACCATTGAACCATTTCCTGAGCCTTTACACAGCCTCCTTTCTCATCAGCACCCGATGGCAGAACATTTCCTTTCTGCTGTCCGTAAGTAAAATGGATGCTTCCAAATGACATCTTTTGGATCCAGAGAGATGATAGAGGGTAATTTTATGCCAACTTTCAAAGTGCAGGGGCAGGTAAGTCTACCATAGAATAGAAGCCTTATGGCTTGCACTTAATCAGTAACCTTCATTACTTCAGTTATACTTTGTAGGTGATGACAACCGTGAAAACGATATTAGTTGTGGAATTTATCCTGGTATTAAGCCAGAGTTGATTCATTAACTTCAGAATTTGCTTCATGAACACAGCAATTACTTAAAGATTTTAAGGATGCTGTTGAATCAGTTCATAAGGATCAGAAAGAGTTCCCAGTAGTGATTAAAGCTGATAAAAAGTATTTGTGAGAACGTAGAGGTTGTTTTAATTCTCCAATGATTAAAAAAGTAGCAGTTCTCTTAGTTGGACAGAATTTTTAAAAAAGAGATATCGTTGACAATAGTAGAGACAGCAAATTGATTTTAATCAAGGAGATTCACCGTGCCCATGACACTGCAATATACTGTAATGTTCTGTCGTGGAGAAGATAGTTATCATAATAATATACCAAAGCGTGATGAAAATACTAAGGATTAATAAGACTGTCGGCTTCAGAGTGTAACAATTATAGAATAACGGATTGTAATGGTGAAGTATCTTATTTATTGTTATTTTACAATATATTAAATCAGTTTTTGGTTGATATGAATGCCAAAATTGAAACTGAAAGACTTAATTGGATTCGTTACAACCCAAAAAAAAAAAAAAGAGAGAGAGAATTGAGGATTAATTCACCTTAAAGATGCCATGATGTGAACTGATGAACAGTTATCAGATATGGGTAAAATGGCTGTTTTGACATCGTCCTTCACTGGTGGGCCCCATTAGATTCATGAGCGAACTCAAGATGGTATGCCACATTTACGTCATTTCAGACAGTCAGTGATTTATTACATTTACTACTTGCAATTCAAACTGGCCAGAAATAGCACATCTTTTGGCTCCAGGTCAGACATCACATAATAGACATGACCAGGGGCGCAACAACAGGGGGGGGGGGGGGGCAGGGTATTTTGCCACCCCCCCCCCCCCCCTGAAACCTTGAAGTGGGGGCAAACGGGGCAAAGAAAGTGCTGTGTAATCAATTTTTAGATAATAAAACTGCTTAAATAGCACCATTTTCCACCTTGAAATACAAATTTTCCCGGGGGAGGACCCCCTGGTATATTGCCCCCCCTTTGGAAATTTAGTTGTTGCGCCCCTGGACATGACATAATAGCGAGGATCTTCCATTTGAAAGTAAAACAAATGAATCTTCTTACAAAAGGTTCATCTTTGGAAAAACAAAATATCGCATACTATAGAATGGCAGAAAAGTGGACTTCCTCACGTTACTTCTGAGGTTATAGAAGAGAAGATAAGACCAGAGTCTATTGACAAGGTTATTTGTGCTGAATAACCCAGCCCTGATCTTGATCCTGCCCTTTTATGAAATTATCAAAACAACCAGTAGCGGATCCAGAGGGGGGGCTAAGGGGCTCAAGCCCCCTCCAAAAGCATCTGGGTCCACTATTGTTTTAGTGTTTGCCTTGATAAAGCCTAGCCTCAGCTGGGTCAAGCCCCTCCCAAACAAAAATCCTGGATCCGCCACTGAAAACAACTATGACACATGGCCCATGTGGATCTCTAAATAATAGTTCTTGCATGCTGTATGGTGCATGCACAAAAAAAATATCCAAGGCATTTTTTTTAAGGAAACTTAAAACAGTGGAGACAAGGTTTACCCTAAGTATCATAGATGATCTCCAGAAGATGGTGGAATAACAACAAAAATAAATGGAGTTGTCGAAAATCGGTGGATGGTGCCATATAATGCCGTCCTGTCATATACTTTCAAGGCTCATGTAAATGTTGAATTTTGCAATTCAGTAAAATCAATAAAATGTATCTGTAATTATGTTAATAAGGGATCTCATCAAGCAGTGTTTACCATTGAGGATCTCGACGAATTGATGAAATACAAGGAAGGAAGATATATTAGCACCTCTGAAGCAGTTTTCCACATTCTTCGTTTTTATATTCACGAGAGGTTTCCCCCTGTTACGCACCTTGCTGTGCATCTATAAAAGGTCCAAATAATTTATTTTACTGCTGAGGACAATATTATTGATAGGATCAAAAATATTCGCAAAAACTCTTTTATATTATGAAGTTCCAGCCTATTATATATGGAAAAATAACAATTTCTGTAGGAGAAAACCCTTAATAGTTACTCATTCCAAGTATACGTAATAAAGAATCTTAGTTTTTTTGTTCTATTTTACTCATTCAGAAAAAAATCATTAATGGTAAGTTTATTATTTACTCTTTCAAAGTGTATTAAAAATAATAATGCAGAATAATTTTAAATGACAAGGGTATTATTCTATGAATAAAACTTGTGGTTAAAAATTTTATACTTAGATATTCGTTAATATACATTTTTCCAACATTTTGCTTTTCCGTGTAAAAGCGCAGGTATCTCTCTTCCTCTTACAAACATGCTCGTCTCCTTGGCTCTCCATCTCCACCACACACCGCTCTCTCCTGTAGACATTTGAACAGCATGCCACAATCTGACATAAAACTTTTAAAAAGCCATACTTTAGTATAGTATTAAAGGCCACATTACAATGATGCAAGATGACTGGAAAAAATTAGCATATGATACATTTTTAAATGGCAATGCGCTTACATCAAAATATTATACGTTGTCACATCACAATGCTGAAATTGCACAACATGAAATAATCCTGAAATCTTGCATGTAAACGTGGAAACAACTCCAAAATCTTGTGTATCATTAAATGGAAAATCCATCGATGTAAAAAAAAAACAATTGGAGTAAAATAAAGGTTGTCTGTAAAGTTGGTTTACGGAAGATCATTTTACATGATAACGTCATAAGAAAACATCGATGAAAAATTGCACACAAATTACATTAACTTTTCACTTCACTTTATAAACAGTTGACAAAACAGTTCACGTGTAGGTTGTGTGCTGCCGCTGTCTCTCTTCTACTCGGACGCATAGGCCGATGGAGTGGAAGAGAGATAGATGCGTCACAAGCTGATCGTGCTTCTCTATCGCTTGCTCTCGCTTGCATGCTCAGCTCAGGCGGAACGTGATAATGAGTCATGCTTTTTCGTACGTGCAGCCGGTGTTCATTGATTCATAAGACGTTATTACGTCAAAAAAACCATCAATGACACCTGAAAAAAGAATAGGCAAAGCCCATCGGTGTAAAGCCCCATCGATGAAAGCCCACTGGTGTAAAAACCCATCGGTGTAAATACCAATTGATGAAAACCTAATGATGAAAAATCACAACACAACAATGAGGATCCAGAAACCAATCCCCCCAACTACCACCAACCAAACAATAAGATAACACCACAAATAACGAGGGTGCAGAAACCACCGAACCACCCACGCAGCATCATCGGCCAGAAATTGTGCGTTCGTATTTCCTATATGAAGCTGTTTATGTGTCTGTATGCCAGCGATATGTTGTCCTTGTATTTTGGCTTCGTTACATCACATCATAGTGAAAATCATACATTAATGTCTTGGACAATTCCATGACAGAAAAACCTGCATATTTAGGGCGGTCAAAAATAATGTTTTCATGCTGCAGTTTAATTAAAGACAAGTTTTTATCGATGAAAGCTGGCTTGGCAGTCAATTTCCTGTTCTAAAAGTTTTCCGAACGACGCATTATTAGCCAGCTTGGAGAATTCTTTCTCAAAATCATTTGTATTTTGGTTACTTTCAGACAATGCTGGAGAGTTTTTGTAATGTACTATGTAATTATTTTTGTGCTCGAGCATCGTTATAAATTTAATTTGGTGAGCCAGGTGGACACCGGTTGAAAGGCAGGAATGGCAGGTCTTTATGCTTTGCATGTAGGGCAGATAAGTACTATAGATCAACTTCCAGAATATAGCCCGTCCGCTCTCATTCGGTATGGTCATCACATCAATGTTCGTGCCCAACCACTGGAAGTCGCTGACAGGATGAGGCAGAGACATGGCCCACCCATATAGATAATTGGCGTCCATGTACGCGATGAGAGTTGATGGCTGGCTGGGATCATAGATGCGGGGAAAGTAGATTTTGCTCACCTTGCAGTGGCGCTTCGCTACTTGAGCCACCCTGCCCCTATTCCCAGCTTCGATGAACATAATTATGCATGTCGCAATCAGTCATCAACTCAAGTCGTCGTCTTCAAAATCGCATCAAACGAGAAACTTGGCGTGCTGATGCAATGGCTATAGTCCAATCATATTTTTTTTTTTTTTTTTTTTAGTTGTTTGTATGGTTAACGGCTTTCGCCCACAACCAGAACTAAATCATTCCAATCTTAATCATATCGTAGCAATCAAATCTCTTACTGTAAATTAACACCCATGCCTTACCCGGGACTCGAACCCAGAACCCCTCGCACCGTAAGCCGGTGTGCATCCGACTACGCTACGGAGGTCGGCAGTCCAATCATAGAGTAAGGCTGGGTTCTAGGGATGGGGAATATTTACTGTCACGGCGACTGCAATGTCACGTGTCACGGTGGTGACTTTAGCTATAAGTAACAGGGCCAATGTCACGTCTCTTCGCGCTTGTCGCTGCGATGCGTGTCACGGGTCACGTGTCGCTACGAGTGTGTCACCGCGGTGCGAGTCGCTGCGGCGTGGGTCGCAGGTTGCTTTAAGAGTAACGGCGTGGTTGGCATGTCACGGGTCACGTGTCGCTGCGGGCGTGTCACTGCGGTGCGAGTCGCAGGTCCCTAAGAGTAACGGTGCCGGGAAATTAATGGTGACTTGCCGCAGCAGCGACACGTGACACACGAGTACTTTCTCGGCGAGGTATGCGACACTGGTGTGTCCAGTTACTCTGTTCCAACGACCTATCTCTAGGTCGTTGCTCTGTTCAAAATCATTTGTGAATCTGAACTAAATTTTTTTGTCCAAATTGAAAAAAAAAGCCAAACAAACACTGTTCATTTGGTGAAGTAGGATAGGCCTATTGCCCAGTTTTCGTGTTTTGAGTATTATTAAAAAAATGTGATGATCAATGTTATAGTTTAATAAAAATATTTTATTTAAAAATATTTATAAATAATATAGAAGATATTTATTTCATTTGTAAAAATGCATAGTTAATAATTCCAATAAACTATGAACTTATTTGGTTTATAAATGATTACATGTTGTATGTCACATATATAAAAATATACAATTATTAGGAGATTATGTTAAATTATATTTATTAATAAAAAAATTCCGGCTTTACATTTTAGCAACAAGGTCACTAACAGTGACAATGTCACGGTGACTTGACCCTGTGACTTTCATGTCACTGGTCACGGCGTGTCACAGGAACAAAATTTGTCACTGCTCCCATCACTACTGGGGTCACAATTGAAAAAATAACAGTAATCCTGGATTCACAATTGAAAAAATAACAGTAACAGTAACAGTATGTCGTGTGCATAGGATATGAACGCCATGTTTCCTAACCTAACGATTCACAATAGCAGAAAGTTGGTCGTGTGCATGGGAGCGAGGTCGTGCGCATAGGAGTGAAATGAATATATTTTATTTCGGTCGCGTACGCATGGCACAACAGCCAATGGGAGAAGAGCAGGGTGCTTTTTTGGCGGGACTAGAAATATGTTTATATTTATTAACCATATTGTGGTAAGAAAATTTCGAGATGTTAATAGTATTATCGTTATTTTGAAAGTTAATATGTTTATTTACTAACACTGCAAACAGATGTCGCATAGTTCGCGAAATTTCATTGGCTGAAATTAACAGTAAGAATTCAATTGTGAACCGATTTCGCAGTTAGCACAGGTCGTGTGCATGGCTTGCTATGCACTCGCTTAATTTTTTAGGTCTGGACCAACGACATATCTCTAGGTCGTTGGTCTGGACACTCGCCAGATAAAAGTGACAACTTACTGTCTCCATAGTTCGTTCGACGTCCGCTATTCAACACTAGCGCTAGGTGTCTTGCGGTGGAAATATATCACTAGGCGTTATGATGAATTTGTCATTTCTCGTGAAAAACAAACAAGAGGTAAATAATATACGATACAACGATAGCTTAAAATCACGGTCTTAGAAACCAGGTCTGGACACAAGCGTATTTTCTTGACCCCCTTATTGACGGATTTAGTTCATAAAACTGCCGTTGGCGCCACAAGACAGTGGTCCGGTTTTAACATTGTGCTTTATGAACTTTTTTTTAGTTAATTGCATTTAAATGATAATTACACATACTTGGCAGCTTTTTTAAAAAACTCGATGAGAGATGTAGGTATTATAAAACATTTTTCCAACGTTATAAAGAATTTATGTGCACAGTTCAAGAAAATGGCTAATGTTGATGTTTGATAGGTTATGTTTGTTATTGTTTTGAAAGATTATTTTCATAACTTTATAACGTCGGTCAACTACGCGCTATTGAAAATCGTGATTCGTAATGCTAATATTTTAATGCTTTTTTTTTCCGGGAGTTATATATATAGTGTTTAATTAGACACAGTAGTCTAATAACTCTCCTATAAACAAAATTTCCGCTACGAAAATAAAGTAACAGTTTGTGTAAAAGTACCAATTTCTGTGAAACTAATTATAACAAGAGCTTAAACTATGTCGCAAAATAAAATTGCAGTGAAAAGTTTGCCTAGTAAAAAATTGTTTAACAGTAGCTACAGGCCATTTCATTTCTCCATTCCTCTTATTTGTAGTACTTTGGATGATCAGCAAATGAATGCCGGGGAGTGTTCCAGGCTGTGGATTATTATTATTATTATCATAGCTGCAATTGGGTACAGAAGTGCCCGGTGGCAAGCATTCTCCCTACTTTTCCCGTAATCTTCTTCTGAACTTGTAATGTTTATACCAAATATTTATTACGATTTTATCTAAGCTGCCACCCAAAGTACTTTTTGTCCAAATTAGGTCCCCAAAAATGTTTAGCTCCAGACCACCACCACCTAGAATGCCTGGTTGATCAGAAAAAGTAGAATTATAAAACTTACCAAGTAATGTGATAAAGAATGTAAAAATAATATTAATAATCAACATTGATGTTTGTTTTTAAAACACTTATAAGTAAGAATGCAGCTGTAAAAAAAGTATTAAGATTCCTCCAAAATTTGTAGGTGCAAGCATGTGGGTGCAAGGTTAAAAAATTTTGTTCATTGACTCAGTGTGACCCTTTGGGAAGCAGAGTGACACAAATAAATTGTTCTTACAATCCGCCAGCTATTTTCCTGGACTTAACAGTTTCCCTTACTGTTTTAGATTTGGCATTCACTGCAACCTTTTAACATCGTACTTCATTTCATTATATTTAGATTGTATTTTGCATATATTGAGATAACACATTTCCTCCCATTTCATAACCTTTTCACTTTTTAAAATGAAGACATATTAAAGGAACTTCTGTATAGTTTCAATAACACAGATGCAGTTTGCTTGTTTCAACGATGACTAGGTATGTTGTTACCTAGGATTTCTTTTTTCCAAGCAGTCACAATATCTTCATGAAAAACAAACATACTCCTTTCATAATAAAAATAAGACAGACACACAAGTACTCACAGATCGGTACTTGTAGAAAGCAAAAACACACAGTTTGTACAACACATTTAGGTACTCAACAGATGAAGCTTGCTTAAGCTAGCAAAACCATTGCGACCGCGCTTCCGCACAAAAATGTCAACCAAACTGTGTGCGTGTGTTTAGTTTCTACAAGTACCGATATGTATATGTATGTATGTATGTCTTATTTTTAATACGTAATTAGTTTCCTAGTGGCCTTTGTCACGCATTTATACATACTACTTGGTTAATATATAATTTATGATCTACAGAAAATATTAAACATCTTAATGGTCTTTAACGGAAAATACAAAGGAAACTGTAAATACTTTACAAAATGGAAGGGGAAAGGTGGAAATACACCTAGGAAGTGCAGTTATTTTGCAGTAACTGGTAATAAAAAACCATATCTGGAGCAAAAAAATATTCTGATGCACCTAACACTATTTTCTCCCTCTACAATTAATGCAGGGCAAAATTGTTACTAACTTATTTGTTCATGTCAGAGTGGTATTTAAAGCTGAAAGGAAAAGTTACTTAAAGTGTTTTAAAATAATTTCTGACCCATAATTACATCAACTCATCACTAGTCCACAGTCACCACACACAGGTACAAAATATTGTCTGTGAAACAAATTTATAACAAATTAACAAACAATGCTAAATCATTTGCGACTATTGTTTGAATAATGAGAAAGGTTGAAATTATGACCATGCCCATAATACTATACTAAGTTATGCACTTTAGCATTACCACCAAATCAGGAACACCACCACCGAATTTCAGAAAAATAGACCAGTTCTATAGCATGTAACGGTAATTGCTCTTTTGAACAATAAATTTTAACTGAACTGAAAAAGTTTTCCCCGCTGAACATTGGTACAAAAACACAGCGTATTGCATTACTCTCACAAGTCAATGTTCAGTATGTAATGTCCAGTAACTCTAATTTGCAATGTAGGGATTTTAATATAACTAATGGAATTACATAACTTAATAGCAAGTAAGTACAAATAAATATTTTAAAATCCATATATGTAAACTTCTTGAAAAATTGTGTAGATATCATCCTTCATGGCATGCTATTACACAGTCTGTCAAATGTATCATTTGTGGAATGAATATGTGTTGTGTATTCTTCTAAATAATTTTTTTATACATACAATGAGAATGAACTATAATCATGCAGGAGACATAATGTGTGTGATTAAACACGTGCTTGAACAGTCTTAGGAGCAGGAAATGAGGGCTAATTCAGTTAGGTTTTGTTTTGCTATTTTGTTTATTTGCATCCAATCCAGATTATTCTTGTGTAGTGAAATATACACAATGGTATTGGACAAGCCACCTTTTACAATTAAACATACATCAAATAATACATGTTGTCAATTAAAATAATATTTTACATAATCTTAAGATACTTACATCAGTATATAATATAAATAAAATGATGACATGTTTACATGGTGTGAAACATTTTGAGCAGAGTACAAAGATCAGCAGAACATAACTTATCAAAATTTTATAAACTATTACCATGTGCCCTAACTTGCTATTAGCATAAAAAAACTTATGAGTTTAGGTACTTATTTAAAAACATGTCATGAAATGGAAATTTTATTACAAATCATATTACATATGTACAGAAAATAAATTATGTTAAGACTATTTAGGGAGATGTACTACATAATTACAAAGATAAATGCACAAGTACTCATGGGTTGGTACTCATAGATACTCACACAAAAAAACATTTTTTAGTCCTACGACTGGGAGATATACTCTTATATTTCTAGAACTCTCAATTATTTTCAATAACACAAATGCAGTACCTACCATCTTGCTTGGTTAAAATATAACTGAACAGCATTGTTACTAAGCTTT
The DNA here is from genome assembly GCF_032445375.1 of Bacillus rossius redtenbacheri. NCBI lineage: Eukaryota > Metazoa > Arthropoda > Insecta > Phasmatodea > Bacillidae > Bacillus > Bacillus rossius. The sequence continues at coordinate 17,182,099 of NC_086344.1, read as the reverse complement.
TTATTCTTCAAGCTGTTACAATATCTTTATGAAAAACATGCACACTTACTTTGTTAATATATAATTTATGATCTGTAAAAAATACTTAACAACTTAATAGTCTTCAGGCCAAAATACAAACGAAACTGTAATAAAACTTTGATAATGGAAGGGGAGGTGGAAATACATGTTAAGTCCCAGTACCAACTGTCTATAAAAACAACTGTATCTGGTATAACAAAATAACTATTTTTATGTGTCCAACATTATTTTTCCCCTTCAATTATTATTGTTATTAATGCTGGGAAATTAGTCACTTTCTTATTTGTTCCTGATGGCACAATGGTATTTAAGAATGAAAGGAAAAGTTCCTTAAGTGATAGCAAATTATTTCCAACCCAAAATTGCATCAACCAATCACCAGTCTGCTGTCCCTGAACATTGGTACAAAAATATTGTTTGTTTAGTAAAATTTATGTAAAAAAATGTTTGATCATTTGTCGAGAACACCATCACCAATCTTCAGAACAATATTGACGAGTTCCATAGCATGTAAGTGATTTTAGAACAATAATTTGAAATGAACTAAACCAATTTTCCCTACCGAACTTAAGTACAAAAAGACAGTCTGTTTTAAAAATTATTATAAAAATATTATGCTCAATCGTTTGTGTGCAGTTTAAAATAAAGAGAAAGCAGATTAACTATTTACAGGAAGAATAAACCCTTCAATACCCATGAACCCTACTCAGGTTTATGAATTTTTAAAACATTTTATTATTCAACTACATCACTACCTACTTCCTAAAGGTTTAAAAATTCGGATAGTTTAATATCTATTATCATTGATAACAGATTTTTAATTTCATAAAAAAAACTTCTTTTGAACTGATATTTTAGTGCATCAGTTCATAATTTGCAAATATACAACTAAAACAGCCTCAAATGTATATTTGCACATGACATATTTTCTGTGCGAAAACATCAATTAATTCTAACAAACATCCACAACAAAAAAACCCTATAACAGTGCATTACTATTAAATTGGTGAGTATTCTCATTTAATAATGAACAAAGGGTCATCCCAACATCTTTCTACGTATCTAAGCACCACAGACCTGATCCAGGAGATTGCAGATGATAGACAATCCCTCTATTGAGTTCTTTATACATAGTAACTTTTCTACGAAAAAACATAATAAACCTATACGTATAGCCTACTTGCCACTATTTTGACAGCCCTGAAGGTATTATGCAACTGTGGACAGTCGACTTATCACTAAATAACTGTTAGTAGCTCAAATAACCCTATTATTTGCAACAAAAGTACTATGTTATTTTGAATAAAAAGTAAAATTTAGCTAGTGTACTGATTATCAATTTTTAAAGTGTTAATTTTTATGATAATCATGAGACAACATTTTCATGTACATTTTTCAAGTTGTTTGATAAATATACCAAACAAAATATTGCGAAGAAAAAACTGAAATAATAAATAAAATAACTCGTTTACAGAAACTATAGACAAATAAACTCACTAGAATTTATTTTTCATAACCCTACATGGTAAATATGTATAGATATATAAACATATTACATGTACACAAATCAGCAAGAAATAATTACAAAATACTTATGTAGCAATGCAGCTTCAATGAAATGTTTCTCGCCTACAAAATTACTACTTTTTAATATAAAGTCCTTCCTCGGAATTGCTGCCTGCCACAACAATCGGCGTTGTTATGTGGACAGCCTAAGTTTCACCCCCATAGATCGACATGCCCTTCGGGCTGGTTCGTACATGTTCGGGTTTTTTTTATTTGTACGTTCAAAACAAACATTGCATTATTGATCAAAAAATTGTTGACTAATGTTATTTTATATTTTTTTAAGAGTAAAACACATGTACACAAATATTTCCTTGTTACTAATTATGAGATTTTCAGGTAAGTTATTGAGCTATTTCTGTTTGATTTGTTAGGAGATTAGTTTTGTCCGTTTACAAGTTAACATTGCTTGTGTTATTCTTGGCAAGTAATCATTTCTTATATAAATTTTTGTACACTTTAGGCTTATCTTTTTTAAATTTTAGGTAGCGTGTGGAGATTTCATCTTATGTTCATGAGCGCACAACGTATAAAATCATAAGAAATGTTTTCTGGTGGTGTGTAGCAGTTAACCGCATTTAAGTAAAAATATTTTAAATGATTGTTACCAGAGCTGAATTACATTCAGGTGAGTGCACTTAATATAATTTGGGGTATTGCAGGAAAAATTATAAATTCCTAAAGTGTTTTTTACTTCCTGACATGTTTAAAATTATTATTCTCTATGAGGGTTGTTTGATACTGCAAGTAGTTTATCATGTTTAACATGTGGATATGTTAGGATTATTTATTACAAATCTGTAATATTGAGATACTGCCCTTGGGTTAGCTGGATTAAAAATATAGTGAAATTTGTTAGGTTAGTAACATTATACGTACAGTGATTCTAAGTACAGTGGAATTTACATTTGGTTAGCTTAGGATAGCGCCAATTAAAAATTCTGTAAAATCAATTGAACGGTTGGATGTTACTAACATTATCTAACCAACCAATATACATTTTACAGTGTTTTTTTTAGGTTATTATCTCACGTTGCTGCTTTTTGTATGCAAAATAAACTTTGGACACTTTTTTTTTAACTTTAAATATGTACCTGTATTTACTCTGAAAAAAGTTTTTCTAAATTTAGACTGGTTTTTGAGAAATCACTGTTTATAGGTTACATTACATTACCTGTGCAGTAAAGGGCCTGTAACCATGTTGTTCTTTAATTGAGTTGCAGATCCTGTTGTTTTTCATACACAAATTGTATATTTTTTATTTGGATATTGCAATGCAGTAACGTAAATTAACACTTTAAAAAAGTTATGTGACATTCCAAACCCAAAGCATCAGTCCTTGAGAGCGATATTTTTTTAGCAGTTGATACGTGCAAAATTCTGATTTTTTACGTGAGACAACACATAACCTGACATATAAAATAAATTTTCATTTTGTAATAAATGATTCCTTTTATAACGTCAGGTTACATGCTATTGCAGGTAACTAATCTGCACTTTGCGCCTCCATACTGCTATAAAAAATCCCTGTCAAGGGTTGGCGTTTTGGTTTGGATACACATTAGAGACTCGTAACTTTTTTAAAACTATTATTTACGTTTCATTAGGTTATAATATTCAAATAAAAAATATATAAATTCTTATATATATGGAAAACCACAGGATCTGCAATGCAATTAGAGGGAAAAATGGCGACAGCTGCTTCACTGCATAAGCTATCTAGTGTGCAAAATGTGATTTCTTGAAAACCAGTATAAATTAAGAAAAGCTGTTTACAGTTTTAATAGAGGAAGGTTTTTAGTGTCTGAAAAGGTATTTTCAAAATTTTATAATTTTTTTTATGGATAAGCAGCATCAAAAGAAAATTACCTTTTTTTAAATTTAGCTAACCAACCATTCACATGATTTTACAAATTTTGTATTGTTTATACTTACCTGCTTTAACATTAAACTACTGTTAAACAATTTATTTCAATATGTATTGAAATATTATTTGAGTTAAGGAAAATTGTTACTGTAGAATGTAGATGATTGATTGATCATTGAAAAAAAAATTCCTTCTGACAACCATTAATAATTTTTTACTGCTTTTTATTAATCTTCATAAAAATTCACAAGTCACCATGGTTACCATCTTCCAGCCACAAAACAAATATTATCAGTAATTTTAAAATACATCAATAAATATTATCAGTGATTTTAAAATACATCAATAAATATTATCAGTGATTTTAAAATACATCAAATAAACTCTCTCGCTGCATTCATGAAATCATTGCTTATTTACATTGGCCAGCCACAGAGTAGATAAAAAAAAGCTGTTCTCCACAAGCCTGAAACAAAAAAGAAATCAAAGTTAAATGATTTATATTGTACTAAAGAGAAATGAAACTGATAAATAAATGTATCAAAGAAAAAAGTTATGCATACCAGAATGATAAATTAATTTCAAAACCATTTTAGTTAGAAATTTGATACATTCAATATTTTGGTAAATTCTCATTTATGTACTACAATTAACATTTTTCTTTGTCCTTTCAAACAGTAATTTTTTTCCAAATACTTTTTGACAAAACTCATTGTTGTGAAAAAATATTATATGAAAAACATAATTCTATTGCTCTTGTGCCCATTATTGCAGAAAAACTAGGTATTTAACAATCCAAGTAACTACACAATTTTAGAAGTATGTTTCTCAGGGCCTCAAGTGATGTAATTGCTTGTTATTAGCTTAAGCAAATCTAGGCTTTGACTCAAGCAAAATGTTTACAAAAAGAATTAATTTCACGTAATGCATGTTACATGAGCAGTTCATTTTTTTTTTTAAGTATCAAACCAAAGTCTTTGGGGAGAGTATTAGTAGGTAGGTTACCAAAATTTGTAAGATTCTATATATATCCTATATGCTCATATTTTAGTTGTATCAACAAAATGCCTACACGAGAAAAGATGTCAGCATGTTATTTTGCAGCAGTCGATGGCATTACTTCATAGTACAGTTGCGAAATCACTACAAAATGTGTCGGATGTATATTGCAATGATTTACAATTATTATCGGTAATCGCATAACTGCAGAGTTCAGAGGGTGTTAGAAAATTAAAATATACCACACATTGTTTTTTTTTTTTTGTTTCTAATAATATTAGTTTATATTCCTACAAAGATGGATTCAGAAATTTCCTAGAGTAACAACTTTTCCACACAAACCAAATTTGATAAATAGTAATTCTTAGTACTATGTACTTCGCCAAATAAATTATTTTTAAAGTCTAGGTAAACTTCCCTAAAGAATAATAGCTTACACCATTTTACAGTAGTTATAAAGAAGTTACCTTTCCCTAACCATTTTCATGATTTAACAGCACTTATGTAACAAACCTAACCAAGTATTGCAACTGTGAACTACAGTATAACCCTGTAATTGTTTTCAAGTGAGCATGCGGAAAAAACATAAGCAGTCGATGGAAATTTAGCCATTCCAGTGTTTTTACATTTTACCAATGGACTCATTAAGAAAATATAATGTTAAAAACCATTGATCAGTACCCTTGATGCTTGAATTTGCTTAACCAATCTAACAATTATACAACTTCGTTGTGCATCAATAAAGTAAATCAATCATCAATACAGTAAACGTCTTCGATTATACTGCGCTAATTCCCAAAGATATTTTTAAAAAATTGAAATAAATTGTTTAACAGTAGTTTAATGTTAAAGCAGGTAAGTATAAACAATACAAAATTTGTAAAATCATGTGAATGGTTGGTTAGCTAAATTTAAAAAAAGGTAATTTTCTTTTGATGCTGCTTATCCATAAAAAAAATTATAAAATTTTGAAAATACCTTTTCAGACACTAAAAACCTTCCTCTATTAAAACTGTAAACAGCTTTTCTTAATTTATACTGGTTTTCAAGAAATCACATTTTGCACACTAGATAGCTTATGCAGTGAAGCAGCTGTCGCCATTTTTCCCTCTAATTGCATTGCAGATCCTGTGGTTTTCCATATATATAAGAATTTATATATTTTTTATTTGAATATTATAACCTAATGAAACGTAAATAATAGTTTTAAAAAAGTTACGAGTCTCTAATGTGTATCCAAACCAAAACGCCAACCCTTGACAGGGATTTTTTATAGCAGTATGGAGGCGCAAAGTGCAGATTAGTTACCTGCAATAGCATGTAACCTGACGTTATAAAAGGAATCATTTATTACAAAATGAAAATTTATTTTATATGTCAGGTTATGTGTTGTCTCACGTAAAAAATCAGAATTTTGCACGTATCAACTGCTAAAAAAATATCGCTCTCAAGGACTGATGCTTTGGGTTTGGAATGTCACATAACTTTTTTAAAGTGTTAATTTACGTTACTGCATTGCAATATCCAAATAAAAAATATACAATTTGTGTATGAAAAACAACAGGATCTGCAACTCAATTAAAGAACAACATGGTTACAGGCCCTTTACTGCACAGGTAATGTAATGTAACCTATAAACAGTGATTTCTCAAAAACCAGTCTAAATTTAGAAAAACTTTTTTCAGAGTAAATACAGGTACATATTTAAAGTTAAAAAAAAAGTGTCCAAAGTTTATTTTGCATACAAAAAGCAGCAACGTGAGATAATAACCTAAAAAAAAAACACTGTAAAATGTATATTGGTTGGTTAGATAATGTTAGTAACATCCAACCGTTCAATTGATTTTACAGAATTTTTAATTGGCGCTATCCTAAGCTAACCAAATGTAAATTCCACTGTACTTAGAATCACTGTACGTATAATGTTACTAACCTAACAAATTTCACTGTATTTTTAATCCAGCTAACCCAAGGGCAGTATCTCAATATTACAGATTTGTAATAAATAATCCTAACATATCCACATGTTAAACATGATAAACTACTTGCAGTATCAAACAACCCTCATAGAGAATAATAATTTTAAACATGTCAGGAAGTAAAAAACACTTTAGGAATTTATAATTTTTCCTGCAATACCCCAAATTATATTAAGTGCACTCACCTGAATGTAATTCAGCTCTGGTAACAATCATTTAAAATATTTTTACTTAAATGCGGTTAACTGCTACACACCACCAGAAAACATTTCTTATGATTTTATACGTTGTGCGCTCATGAACATAAGATGAAATCTCCACACGCTACCTAAAATTTAAAAAAGATAAGCCTAAAGTGTACAAAAATTTATATAAGAAATGATTACTTGCCAAGAATAACACAAGCAATGTTAACTTGTAAACGGACAAAACTAATCTCCTAACAAATCAAACAGAAATAGCTCAATAACTTACCTGAAAATCTCATAATTAGTAACAAGGAAATATTTGTGTACATGTGTTTTACTCTTAAAAAAATATAAAATAACATTAGTCAACAATTTTTTGATCAATAATGCAATGTTTGTTTTGAACGTACAAATAAAAAAAAACCCGAACATGTACGAACCAGCCCGAAGGGCATGTCGATCTATGGGGGTGAAACTTAGGCTGTCCATTCTTGACGCTGCCGGAATAATTCCGGTAGCGGAATGATCCGCAAGTTTCAACCCGCTAGACAGCTAAATGTCTATTCTTGAAACTGCTACTGCTGCTACCGGAATCAACATTGTCGGGTTTATGAAATGTCTTTATGGAAGTGTGGCAACGTTCACTATTGTGTTGACGTCACTGGTAGAAGGCCAATCACAACGAGGGAAGGACCATTTATTATTAAAAGTTAAATTTTTTCTTTATACTTGTATCTTTTCTCTGGATGATGGACGTGGAGGTTATGTAATATGTATAATAAATACAAAACTAATAATTAAAAATTAATGGTATGGCTTATATGAAAAAAAATCGGGGAAATATATTGTGTTATGAAATGAACAACTTTATTTAATGTTAGAAAAAGTACTACAAACATACAAATATTTGCGAAAATATTTACAAATTCATGTGTTTTTTTAAATTAAAATTTACAATAATTCTTATCCCTTAAAAGTACTCGTTTTTTAGTTTATTGTTTCTGCTTACTTGATAGAATTTAAAATTCTTATCACTTAAAAGTAATCGTTTCTTAGTTTGTTTCTGCTTACTTTGCCGCAACTTTTTATGTTAGTGTAAAATTTGAGGTAAAAATAAATTGTATGCGGTGTTTCTTGATTCAGCAAACAATTGTGAATGTGCACATTAACTGCAAGTCAATACAAAATTATAAAATTTTATGAACATCATCTGGCAATTATATCATGGTGCGGGGGGAAATGGGTAAAAGTTCCGTATTGCGTATCCAAGTTAACATGTGATCCTGTTGGCATGATCCTGTACACCTGATCCTGTGGTACATGATGCTTATTTTTTTAGCAGTGGGCAGGCGCGTAGCGCCGAAGCATTTCGCGCGACAGCGCGAAATGTGAAGTTATTTATCATATATGTAATTTATTTTTTACATCAGGTTTCGCGCTGTCGCGCGAAACAAGTCGGGGCTACACGCCTTCCCACTGATAAAAAAGATAAGCATCATATAACACAGGATCAGGTGTACAGGATTATGCCATTAGAATCAAAGGTATATCTGGATACACCTGGATAAGCAATACAGAACTTTTACTAAAGTTTGTTATTTTTTGATGTAGGGGCTTCTTTAAAACAATCTTATGAATTTATCAACAAAATCTTTCAACTAGGCCTATATCTTCTTTCATCATTTATTTAATAATACTTGTGTGGGTTTTCATCGGTGTGTGTTGTTTTCAATCATATTATTTGCGGGGTAGGAATGTTGGCTCTGTTTGCAAGATAGGGAAGGGTAAATAGAATAACCTTTATTTTCACAATCACTTATCACTGTGGGAAATTCATATATAAATGGACTCATTTCGAGTACTTTTCAATTCCGGGATGGATGTACTTTTAACGAATACATGTGCATAATCTAACTACCACTATAGTTTTGTTCCATCAAAACATGACACACGATTGCAATATTTGGTGTCAAAAACGAATTAGGTAATATGGAAACTATGTTACCGGTATTGTATTTATCACAATATACGTCAAATAAACCACAAATTTATACACAGCAAAAATTTCAATGTTTTTAATACTAAGTAGGTACCATATTAAGTACTTAATGGAAGAAGGTAAATATAACTTTCGTAACGTAATATTTAAATACCTGCCATTGCAAATCACGCAAACAAATGTAATAATACTTAAAACATTAAATATTAGTTAAATTGTTACAAAAGTTTTCTCGCCACGCACACAGGAATTTTAAGGTTGAAAGCATCACATGGCGTATTTTTATCTGAATAATCACATAACATAATGAGGCGAATAAGTTATTTCTGGTTTTAAATGAAGTAATCTAATATAAGTATATAAACACACGCATTATTAAACGAGATATGTAGCTAACCTAAACTAACCAAACATACAAACGATTTAAATATTTTTCAGAACCATAACAGAGACTCCATTTTGGACAAATCATGGTTTCAAAGAATAAAAAACGCTCAAATCTCTACCGGAATTGTGATTCCGCCAGCTCACGAGGTGGCGGAATTAATCCGGTAGATTGTGACGTAATTCCGATACAAAATTCCGCTAGCGAGTGTTCAAGAATTGGGTTTAGCAAATTTCTGGCGGAATCAAGTAATTCCGCTAGCGGAATTCTTCCAGCAGCGTCAAGAATAGGGCCCCTGTACCAGGTTCGTTGAGCCACTGTCTAACATCCCTGTCGCCGGAGGACGCACAGTAATGTGATAATCGGGCATAGGGCCATGTTTCAGCAACCTAATATGTTAATATCTATAAAACTTTAAAAATTACACTCGTTTAAAAAGGTAATTATATGCAAATTACTGGAAATATCGCAATGCCGTTTTGCAGAATGATCAGGAATTATGTAAGGAAGTAAGAATAAGTTTTTTTTTACTTTTTTTATTTCCATGGTGGCCCTCCACTCCATAATTAAAAACGTAGAGATTTACGGCAGTATTTGATGCACTGCAATGAATTTTAATATAATTACACTATATTTTAACATTTAAAATTAAAGGCTGAATCAAATTACATAGCTTGGCTGATTTACGTATTTGAATAACAATACCAAACCTGCATTTACAATACATTAAGTATTTGCTACACAAATAAGTGCCATCGTCAATGTTTTGTGTCTAATGTCAAGGGTTGATGCTTCAGCTTGGGTGCATAGTAGGGGCGTATTTTTTTTATTTACATTGCAATACAACATCCAAATAAAAAATATATACGTTTTTATAAGTTGTCGAAAACAAACAACACTCACATACACAGCAAGCAAAAATAATTGCGTCGACCGCAAGAATGCACAGGTATTGTAATGTAAATTACAAACGGCGATTACTCCTAAACGAGTTGGAATTCCGTATCTGAGCCTTTTGAAATAACAAAGGAAAGTATAGAGCACTGAATAAAAGTATTTTGGGATTTTTATTATTTTTTTAAGGAAGAGACCGCACTCGTTTTGCAAATTATGTATTTAAATAAAAAATGGTGTATTGTCAAACTACTTACAAACAGGTATTATCAGGGCTGTGCTGGTCATTAATAAAATTCGACATCATACATTCCATTTTTAAAAAAGTCGGGCCTATACAAAAATAAGTACGTAATGTCGTGGTCTGGTCGACTAGTTCCTGACAATGCTGCTGTACTGCCGGCTACTCAGGGTTCGATAGAGAGGGGGTTCAGGCCGCGTGGCCGAGGAACTTAGTCTCCAGAGATTAAATGAAAACAATTCTAATAAAGTTTGATGGTCCTTTATGTACAAGACCCCGAACACTTTACATGGAGCTGCCACGTTTCCGCCTGTGACTAATTCGAGGTAGGTCGAAACCCGGTTCCGCGCACTGATCCAGTTAAGAAAATTACGGGACGTCCCGCCCGTGATGACTATCACTCCCACGGTAAAGAATATACTCCTTAAGACCCGCGCGTGATAGGATGTCTGTCTGACTGTATTCTGCACAGGCCAGAAAGAAATTAAAAGAAAAAAAATAACACAGAACCTAAGACTGCGAATGACCAGGATGAAACAAAGAATCGCAACTCGCCCGAATTGACAACAGAACACGTGTGTGCGAAAAGTAAAACGAAAACTCGCGACCGTAACTGCTCAACGACAAGCTCGACTGCAAAGTTTATGAAAACGTCTCCGCACGGCAAAAGTCTAGTGGCTCTGCAAATACCGCGCCCACTTGCCTCACCGTCCCGGAGCGACGTCCCCAAGACGTCCGTCGCCTCTCGTGCCGGGTCCACGACTTGCTCCCGCTAGCGCGAAGCGATGACACTCGCGTGACCGCTGTCTGCCGAGTCCTGGCGACGACTGACTACTCCCCTGCCGCGCCTCAGCGCCCGCGTCTCCCCCCTTCTCCGCGAGCCCGCGGAACGCGCTCATTGGTCACAGGTGGAAGCCACGGCCTTGGCGCCCGGTGAACAATTAAAACTTTCAAAATACAAAACCCTTCAATACAAAATTAATTTAAATAAAATATAAGCAAAAATATGAACAAAAACGTAAAGCAAAAATATATTTACAATAAAATAATAAGTAATATCCTGTAAAGCAAACATATGTTGCACGTCACCGACACTTGCGTCGCAGAACACACTCAGAGATGGCGCTGGCGAGGCATAACGGCCTGAAGGAGCCGGGGAGACACTTGGGTCGACGTCATATGCCCCCCCTCCGACGAGGCCGTTATGTCCGGCAGTGCCACTCATTTACCCGCATGGACGTGATGCATTGGGTCGCTGTACTGGAACACTGACATGGTGTGTCGGGCGTCGTCGTGGTGTCCGCGCTGACCATACCTGCTGCCATGGGGGCGGCCGAGGAGGGCGGCGGCAGCAGCGGTGTGGCGGCGTCTTCCGCGGCAGGTGTCGGCGCGCCCCAGGTGGCTCGCGTGGCGGTGCGGCGGCGGTGTGGCAGCACCTTTCGCGGCAGGTGTCGGCGTGCCCCAGGTGGTGCGCGTGGCAGGTGGCGGTGGTGCGTCGGCACCTTCTGCATCAGGCGGCGGCATGCCCCAGGTGGTGCGCGTGGCAGGCGGCATCGTGCCCCAGGTGGTGCGCATGGCAGGTGGCGGTGGTGTGTCGGCGCCTTCTGCATCAGGCGGCGGCATGCCCCAGGTGGTGTGCGTGGCAGGTGGCGGTGGTGTGGCGGCGCCTTCAGCGGCAGGTGTGATGGGTGTAGGCGGCGCCGGGTTGACTGTGAATGGCTCGACAGGTGGCTGATTCCCTTGAGAGTGTTGCAAAATCGTCGTTTTGCGATGCCGTTCCATGCCAGCAGCTTTCTCAGCACCTGTGGGCGGCGCCGTCGGGGTACTTCCTCCAAGTGGTCTTGTGTTGTTTTGTCCTCTGGTGGACGTGGCAGCACGGCCGGTTCGCACAGCGTCAGCCCACTGTGAGCCTTCATGGCAGTTGGGGGCGGCGGCGTCGGTGGTGGTGGTGTGATGACCACGGCATCGGTGGTGGTGGTGTGATGACCACGGCATGGTATGGCGTTGACTCGGCAGTCTCGTAGTGTGTTGTCTCGCTGACGATGTTGTCCGACGTCGCACCAGCTATCCACTGGTCAGCTGGGGGCTGCGACGTCGGAGGCGGTGTCTGGTTTTGTAGCATCGGTTGCGGCTGCGTGGGTTGCAGCGTTATCGGGAGTGTTGTTGTCTCAAGCCTTGACATTGTGAGCAACATGTCGGCGTCCGCACAGTAGGACCACTCGGTTTTCGTGGTCGTCTGGCCCCAAGAAGTTGTGGATAGGTGAACTTCCGGAGGCGGCATCGGCGGCGGCATCTGGAGTGGCAGCATCTGTTGTGGCGGCTGTTGCAGCGGCGTCTGGTGTGGTGGCGGCGTCTGTTGTGACAGCGTCTGTTGCGGCGGCGTCTGGTGTGGTGGCGTCTGTTGTGGCGGCATCTGGAGTGGTGGCGTCGGCGGCGTCTGTTGCGGCGGCTGTTGCGGCGGCATCCGGTGTAGTGGCGGCGGCGTCTGGTGTGGTGGTGTCTGTTTCGGCGGCGTCTGGTGTGGTGGCGGCGTTTTTTGAACTGTCGTCTCACGCAATGGCAACGTGTCGGCGTCCGCACAGTACAGCTTCATTCGGCACGGTTCACATGTAAAGCCAAACATCCATGCCTCTTCACGAGCGGTCGGATGTAAACATTCCTCGTGCCTCAGATTCCCACACTCCTCGCAGAACCACCCATCAGGTGTCCCGCCGGGGCATGAATGCGCACAGCATTTCGTCATGCCGTACATCCGGTATTCGAAACAAAATCCACATTCATAATTGGTAAAGTGCTCGCAACTCTCGCCTGACTCTGGAAAGTCTGCATCGGCCCACGACTCATATGCTTCCTGGAAGTCGTTCATGATTGTCACGACGTGTAGCCTCTGTGTCGTAGTCGCGATCGCTCAATCTCAGTCACGTTTCGGGGTGTCTGCTCAGGCGCCAGCAGGTTCCCGTTCCACTCTCGACTCGTGCACGTCTTGTCTCGTTATCCACACCACTCGCCCTGCTCGTCCTTATCTGCCATTATCCGTTACTCGTCTTCCCTGCGTATTCAATCTCCGACTTATCTCGTATCTTCCCGCGACTTTATCTCCCCTAGGTCGGCGATCTCTTCCCGTCGCGAGATACCTGATCCGCGCGGCCAGCGATAAGCCGCGCTGCTCCGCCGTGCGAAATACGATGCCGGCGTGAGACGCCCCGCGTTATCTCGCTCCCGCGCCGCTGTGTCGCGCCCGTTTCCTGCGCAGCTGCTCCCATGTCTCACGACTGTCTCCGCGTCTCGTCTCGCCCCGCACACGATGTCCGAAAAACTATGTCCAATGTCCCGCGCACTACGACTTTTGCCACTGTTCAATGTTCCGCATGCGTAGTCTTTTAACATAGACAAAATTCGAAAACGTATTTTGGCTAGGCCACACTAGTTAGGGTGCCACATGTCGTTGTCTGGTCAACTAGTTCCTGACAATGCTGCTGTACTGCCGGCTACTCAGGGTTCGGTAGAGAGGGGGTTCAGGCCGCGTGGCCGAGGAACTTAGTCTCCAGAGATTAAATGAAAACAATTCTAATAAAGTTTGATGGTCCTTTATGTACAAGACCCCGAACACTTTACATGGGGCTGCCACATTTCTGCCTGTGACTAATTCGAGGTAGGTCGAAACCCGATTCCGCGCACTGATCCAGTTAAGAAAATTACGGGACGTCCCGCCCGTGATGACTATCACTCCCACGGTAAAGAATATACTCCTTAAGACCCGCGCGTGATAGGATGTCTGTCTGACTGTATTCTGCACAGGCCAGAAAGAAATTAAAAGAAAAAAAATAACACAGAACCTAAGACTGCGAATGACCAGAATGAAACAAAGAATCGCAACTCGCCCGAATTGACAACAGAACACGTGTGTGCGAAAAGTAAAACGAAAACTCGCGACCGTAACTGCTCAACGACAAGCTCGACTGCAAAGTTTATGAAAACGTCTCCGCACGGCAAAAGTCTAGTGGTTCTGCAAATACCGCGCCCGCTTGCCTCACCGTCCCGGAGCGACGTCCCCAAGACGTCCGTCGCCTCTCGTGCTGGGTCCACGACTTGCTCCCGCTAGCGCGAAGCGATGACACTCGCGTGACTGCTGTCTGCCGAGTCCTGGAGACAACTGACAACTCCCCTGCCGCGCCTCAGCGCCCGTGTCTCCCCCCCTTCTCCGCGAGCCCGCGAAACGCGCTCATTGGTCACAGGCAGAAGCCGCGGCCTTGGCGCCCGGTGAACAATTAAAACTTTCAAAATACAAAACCCTTCAATACAAAATTAATTTAAATAAAATATAAGCAAAAATATGTACAAAAACGTAAAGCAAAAATATATTTACAATAAAGTAATAAGTCATATCCTGTAAAGCAAACATATGTCGCACGTCACCGACACTTGCGTCGCACAACACACTCAAGAGATGGCGCTGGTGAGGCATAACGGATTGAAGGAGCCGGGGAGACACTTGGGTCGACGTCATTAATCTTTAGACTTCATTCATACAAATAATAAAATTTAACTTACTATTCCAATGACGTTTACGAACTGATCTTTGTGTTCCTTTTTTTGTGTGAATGTCGTCTTCCACAAAATGTTTTTCACACACATAATGGGATCTTTTAAGTACAAACTTGTCTCATGGAATTGCTTTCTGCCACAATTGCCTAACATTGTCATCATTGGGAACTCGGAATATTGCAACTTTCTCGTCCGACTTTGCCTGATAATTTGTTTTGCACCCAGGTGCAACACAATGGTTAGGCATTTTCACAATTAAAATAATATACGCTTATTCTCTTTACTAACAATCAATGCTCCTTGCTCACAAAGAAGTTCCCGGCTTCCCGCCAATGCCGATGTGGAAACTATACTTCGTAACCTAATTTACCTAATTTATGAAATAATTCGCAAACTTATAAAACATAAAAACATCCAATTTAATACTGTATCGATATCTGGAGATTAATGTATTTTTAACATTTAAATGAAAATTTAAATGATTATTATGTTGAGTTGATCATAACAACAAAGCTTAAAGTACCACCGAAGAACAACCAGCGCTACAGGTCAGATGGTGGAGCGGAGCGGAACTACGGAGACATTAGGTGTGCCACTTTTGCATGCTGGCCGGGTTGGGGAGTGTCCAGACCTCCCCTTCTTAGACAGTGGATCGTACCATTTCTTTGCAACTTGACAACGAAAAATTACAGCCAAATACAACCGGAGAAAGGTTTAGCGTGTAATAGTTGGCATCATTGTTCACAAGCTTGGTGCAAAAAGGCACATAAATTCTATTTATTTCTCTTGCTCGTGTTTTTGTTTATATAAACAGCGAAAGCAACCTCAACCTGTCCTCGATAATTGTGTAAACATTAACCTCCGTATCACACCTCACTGTTATTTTTACAAGAATGTGTGATAAGTGCAATGACCCAAGGGCATAACCTGCCGCTACCCGGCGAGTTGACACCCCACGGTGTTCCGCGTCCAGAAAAACACCAGGAGGAGCACAACACACGACACACCCACAAACACGACACGGCCCGAGTGCGACAAGCACACTACAGCCAGGAGATAATGCCACAGACTACACGACCACCGGCACAACTGCGGGCCGGCGACCGGGTCTTCGCCTGGGCATACCCCCTGTCGGCAGCGCCGCGCAACTACTGCACTGGACTCACCCCCCGCTGGGAGGGCCCCTACACCGTGACACGGTGCCTAGGGACGACATTCTACATGGTGGACCTACACGGCCACCGCGTACAGAAAATCCACTGAGACCACCTGTGAGTGGCTGCGATCCCAGGGGAACCACTTTCGACCGAACCCGACCAAGGGGACCCGGCCGACGGGGGCCAGTCACTCCTCCCGGCGCACGCCCTCCCGGAGGACTCGAGCGACCGCGAGAGACAGCCAAGGACGCCACTCTGGAAGGTCAGGAACACCTCGCCGATGGAGGACTGGAAGCGGACACCCCACATGACCCCTGTGGGCACCCTGTCCCGCAGCAACCCCTAAATGATGGGAGACCCCAGAGAGCGATACTCCACCCCCCCCCCACAGGCAAGAGGAGCCTGCAGGGACATACACCACGCCGCGCCAGCGGAGAAGGGGCCGGGCCCGCCATGCCCGGTGCTGGGTAATGGAGGACGCGGAGGAAGTCTCCAATGACCATGCCGGAGCACTCCCTAGTGTGGAGCCCATCATCTCCGACCCGGATAAGGCCGAGGCGGAATCGCCCTAAAGCCCGACGAGGGGCGATTGGGGACACGCGGATGCTACTTTCCACGTTACCGTCACGTACCCGCGACGGACGCGGCACAGACCAGCAAGATTGCAGGGGTTTGTCCTAGACACCACACAGTGGCGGAGCTCACCCAGCCCGACACTGACAACCGAGCAGGAACGCCAGCTCTACTAGCAACAACGTTCGACGAGCCCCGAGGGGAGTAGCCAGCGAGAGCGCCCCCGACAGGAGCGTCGGCCTGGGCAGTCTCATCGAGCTGCCTCTCACTTCATGTGCCGCAGTGCCACCTCCAGCTGTCTCCGCAGCATCCGAGACGGTGTCCGCCAGAGCCAACACTTTACGCACGGTGGCACCGCCTCCTGGCCCACCTGCCCCCGCAGCGTCCGAGGTGGCGTCCTCCAGTGCCAGTACTTCACGTGCCGCGCCGCCTCCTCCCGGCCCAGCTACCCCGCAGCGTCCGAGGCGGCGTCCGCCCGCATCAAGATGCTGCGAGACACAGGACATGAAGGTTGCCGGCTGTGCTAGGGGGTCATCGAGCCACGGGATCGGGAACAGGCTGCAGAGACGGGCTTCCGCTGAAGGGGGGGACGTTTGACGTCGTCCCGACCCTGGCCTCTAAACCCGTGCTCCACACCGCTAGTACCACATCCCGTTTTCGTAGCGCGCCGCTAGCCCAGCGGGAATGAGTCAGGCGAGCGTCTCGGGGGTGACCCCACTAGACTCAAATAAACTTCAGGGCACAAAACCCTGGGGGTTCGACCACATAAAACAATTAAGGAACAAGACATTAGGACACAATTATTAATTCACAGGCATTAAACAAGTGCATCGTAGCTACTCCGTGCGAGCACTGCACTCACAGAGTAGACAACGATCCTCATTACCAGTCACCGCGGCCACTGGCCTTAATTAAAGTGCCTGTGACAATGATCGAGTTAGACTAGGAGAAATCCAACTAAAACAGTTCACAGTGAGACAATATGTTAATAAACTTACAGTCGCCCACATAATGCCACAATCCAAATAATTAAATACTATAAAACAGTTGTTAAGCCTTAAGCACCCATTTACCAGGTTCTGCCCTTTAATTAAGCACCTGGAACATGTTTTTAGCTTAATAATAGAGCAAATTAAGTTGATATAAGTTTTTGGCACCGACTCACAAAGGAGGTGGAAGATTCCCTCTCTTGCTAGGCGGCCATGTTCGGCAGTCTCCAACCACTCCGCGCCGGGTCAAGACATGTGTCCTTGAGTAGCCTTCAATTTTGTTCCACCGATCGTTTACTCTGCACTTCATTTAATAACCAAACCTTTTTAATTCATTGCTGCTCACATAAACTCGGCGTGTATTTCGCAGATCACGCAATTTACGGCACTGGCCGACTCAAGCCAACTCGTTTTCGTTAAGATCGCCACGCATACGCCTGCCGGCTACAACCTCACGTAAGTGTCGAATAGAAATTAGGATCACGCTATTGAGTCCTCCTAAGACAGATAACTTTCGGCACTGGCCGTCTCCAGCGAACTAGTAATCATGTCCCTGCGAGACTGGCGCGGCAAATTCACAGTGTTATGTTAGTGTCGTGTTTTTTTTGTAATCAATCAGCGTGTGTTAGTGTAATAGTACATCGGCTCAGATGCTGCATAGCGCATTATCATAGCTTTTGTAGCAGTTCTGCCACCGCGTAGTGTATGTGTAGGGAGTACAGCGTACCAATGCATACCACCGGAAAAGCCAATATGATATAAACTGTGTCGCCTATGATTATTCCGCACCATTCTGTCCTCCACACGGCCGTGCGGCCTCACAGCCAAGTAGGGAGTTTGAGGGTAGATTTCCAGCCGCGTACCTGGCGGGGCTCGTGGGGGCAGAGTACCCGTGACCCATCACCAATGGCCTAGTGTCCCAATAGCCTCCCCCCCCCCCCCCGCCCTGCCAGAGGCCAACAGCAGCACTGCGACGTCCGTAGCGCCCGTTAGGTACTTACCAGGCCTTCTACAGAGGCCTGGTAACGGCAGAATAAACAGGCATCTGGTAATTATCTCCAGACCCCAGCCGACCATCTTTGTCACAGACAGTTCATTCAAAATGAGCAAAAAGTAATTTTTCATACCATACGTTATGCCTACATCTCTCATCTGGATTACATCGATACCATTGAGTAAATTTGTAATGTGCTCGATTAGGTGAAAAATACATACCATTACTTCATATTGTCGTCACCTGATGCGTGCCATCTGCCTTTGTCAGTGTACCTCATATGTAAAAAGTACTGCGAAAGTAAAGTACAGATAACTTGGTGCTGTACATGAATGCGTACTTCAGAAGGTAGTGCATACAATCTGAGCAGGAGAGGCTGGTATTCGTCCAGTTCCAATTTCGTAATTCTGTCATCGGAAATTACCAGGTCTTCCTCATTAAGAATTTCGTTTTCCATATTTATTCGACTCGTGTAAAATACTGAAAAGAACTTTATTCTATCAGGACTGGTAGAGAACTGTTCTTTGGCATGCCAATGTGATTACTTTTATAACTGCTCGGTGTACATACTTGTGCAGACGTAATGTAATTTCTTTGTCTTGAAAATTCGTCAAGCATTTTTGCTAGTCAACGATTCTGACGACGACTTTGTGTGCGCTCTTCACAACGACTGAAACATAAATTATACTTAGCGGTACTTCAACCAGTTTATATTATATCCTGGCGGCACTATTGACGAAAACTCGTGTAATGTGTTAAGTCTTCCGTCGAGATATGTTCCACTTGACAAATTGCAGTTTATTCGTGTGACATTCACAGAGAATATGTTTACTGCGCGTGTAGATTCGCACGTCTTTCCTGCACTGTAAATCTTTGTTTCGCATCCAAGCATAGGCGTGCCTACAGGGGGGGCCAGGTGGGCCATGGCCCCCCCTAATGTAATCACTCAGATCGGCATTTTCTCTAATGCGTTCGTTAATATTCGTATATTCCTGGCACTGTGACACTCAAACTGTTTTTCAGTGTTGCAGCGTGCTAATTAACAATATTTTAAAACATTTTATCGTTCTGGAAATGCAGCCGCCTTAGTTTATTTAAAACACGAGTTCCCTTAAAACGGCCAAACAAAAATTTTTTTAAGAGGTTTGTTAAAGTTCTGTTGTCTGAATTGCTGTGTTTGCATTCACTAAAAAGAAGTTCATTTCAAGGTAGATCTGGACCAAGCTATTGGAAAATTCGAGGGGGAAAAATGTGTAAGTACCCTTTATACATTTGTCTATGGAAAAAAAAAAACATATTTTCAAGATTGTTAAAATTATATGGATATAAATATTAACTAGTAAACATATCTCGTTGATACTGCACAAAAATATAAACACGGCATTGAGTGAATGTATTTAGGCTATTTAACATTCTAAATTCAGCTTCTGATTTAAAAATTTAGCAGGGCCCCCCCTAATGGAAATGTCTGGGCACGCCTATGAATCCAAGCATCGTGCCTATGGTACCAGGTTTCGGAAAGTCGACATTTTCACTGCATATCAGATTTTTTTTTTTTTTTTTTTTTTTTTTTTTTTTGTGTTTTCACGCAGTTGAAAGTCTACATCCTCTGGTAATGTTTCCTTGATGTAACTTACAATGCAGTCAATTTCGAAGAGCCAACAGGTAACTTTATTTAATGAATGGTCCCATCACTCATCACTTTTGAGAAAGTAGTTCTTGAAGTAATCTTCATCAATATTCGGTATGGAATTATACTTTTCAAAATCTACTAGTCAAATACCATTCACCGTCTAAATCTAGAGGTGGGATATGGACTGCCCGCAGCTACAACCTATGATCAAACAATGTAAGTGTTATCGACATGACTGACTTATATTCATACTTGTACAGTTATTTTATAAGCAAAAAAATTTGTTAATTTTTTTTAGTTAAAAACTGAAGGGACAATTGACCTTTGATTTATTTGAATAAGCTGTGCAGGAAATTAGGTCTCTCGGCAGTTTTTTAATTTGTATTATAATTTTAAATTATTTTTGAAAATCTTGTTTTTCATTTTTATTGTTTACACAAGGGTGATTTACGCTTTGTTAGGCTGGTGTACTCCACTTAGTTAAACTTTGAGTCAGTGGCCGAAGGCACCTTTTCTCAGGGACTAATCTGATTTTTTGCAAGTCTAATGAAGACGTTAGCAGCCTGGATGACATTTCTCCCACTTACCGTCACGTCCGGGCTCTGTAATATTATTTCCCTACGAGACTAAATTTGCATAGAGCATCTTCTGGCTTGCAAGCTCTATTACTTAGAGGCCCGCTGAGACCAGCGAGTCTCGGCATGAACGAGTATCCCGTGGACCTTCATTCCCAGCCTCGTTGCGTTTTCTTGTCCACCCCCCCCCCCCCCAAGATACCACACTAGGTTCTCAGAATTTTGCCCAGGATCATTGCCCTGACGAACTCGCCAGGCAGTGGCCTACTTCAAGGACGATTTGCCACAGAAAAAATATGTGCAGATATGGACCACCCACGACATCTAGTGGCAGAAAAAGTTACTTCTGCACTTGTCGCCAGCGAGTGGAGCTAACGCCCGCGACATCTAGTGGCAACTTTGCTAACCTCCTTCTTTCCTTCCCCTTTAGGCCTCCAGAGAGCAGCACCGGCTGCGCCATAAGGCCCTATGCTTTCCACTCGCGTCCAGTAAAAGTCGATTGTTTGTTGCTTTCTATGCCCGCTGGTAGAGAGCGCGGTGGTCGTCCTTTGGCGCATCAACTGATGTGTTGTTGTTACGCCCACCTCGGTCACCTCAGGAAGTTCTCGGCCCAGAGCCGAACATCCCTCTCTTTTCCCCAGGGCCGAGCGCCCCTTTTAGTTAGGAGCTTTGTCCGCCATTGCGAGGCTTAGACTTTGGCTACTTACTGCATCATCTCGGCGTCCCCTCTGTTGAGAGGCTTTTCGCGGCAACGACGAACTCTTTCGAATAAGGAATGTAGTCAGCAGTGTTAAGGGATGTGATCCCAGTTTCAAAATGTAGCAGTAGCCTGTTAGTCGTCATTAGGCAACTAGTTATGCCTTAGTTTAAATTGTATTATGTTTTTTACTTTTCCTATACCATGGTTGCTTCTGCGCCCTCCATGCTATTTTCGGTCCACGCATTTTAGAGTCCTGTGTGAGACTATTTGTGAGTCGAGGAGCTACGCCCTGTTTGGTTCCAACATTTGGGCGCCAAAATTGCACTCATCAAGTTGTCCAGGACCTCGAGCTTCGAGTCTCTTTAAGAAGAGCTTTATCCCGGCCAGATGTCCAACTTTGAAGCCCCGGGTGATATTTAAACATATAACTTCTCCCTTACAACCAACGAACGAACTTATCTTAATGAATACCAGCGAGTAGTGGCATATTGAACTTAAACAACAAGAATATGTGAAAATGTTTAGATGAAACGATAATCACTGTAATAAGTGGACGAATCTAGCATGCTATAATATGTCAGGAAGGATACTACAATTTTTTTTGTTTTTGTGATTGATATGTTGTTAAAAAGATAGTATGACTTCTTTTAATAATATCGGGATGGCCCTTTTTAATAACTTTAATATATTGTTAAAACAAATGACAGACAGATTTAATTTAATTCTTTTTAAATAAACCAGGAATCCTATAGACCAATATACTTATGTAGTGCTTTGTTTATTTCTTATTAACCTATGACTATTTAAACGATCCTCTAGCTCCCAAGATGCTTGTATTCAGGGAGTATCAAATTAATTGTCTTGTTCATCACCTCGTGCCACCTCTGGTAATACTTGTCTTTTTCTTTATATGTTTTGCTCAGCTGTTTCCTAGGATTTTTTTATTAAATTAAAATAATATAATTTTGGGTCACGAGGGGCGTTACAAAGCTACTGTTCGGTTTCATAAATGTAGCACAGCGTTGTCCCAAATAAGAACTGTCTAAGTTCTGGTAGAGGTCTCAAATTGCCGAAACTGTCGTAGTATTCAGCCTTTTGTCCAGACTTTATGTATTCTAATATATGCATGCCACGGCCTGTAGACGTGTCTAAATTAATAATGGCGCACTCACGAGTCTTGGACTTGCTAGGTTAATTGTCTCGCATAAACGCACCTCGGAAATCACGTATTTTCAGTTTTCGAGCATACTTGATTAAATTTATATTGGTGAGTGGATGTTTTGGTAGATAACTTAGGGTTTTATCACTTGTTTCTTTCTCATGCCTCGACCTAATTTTTGGGGTCGTAAGTAGCGTCCTGAGCCATTTTTTTAATCATGACAATGCCTTCCATGCTGCCATTATGTCTTCGTGTTTCCTTCAACTGCTTGTGCTCATTCTTGAAAGTGTTAACTGCCCACACTATACCACTAGTAGCACCGATAAGACAGCCGAGGATGCGGTAGAAATCCACCAGTAATCTTCTTGTCGAGAGTTAGTCTTTTTTTCTTGGGTTTTGCATGTCTGCGCGAGTCTCTCGTTTGGTCTTGCGGGGCCTGGCTCGGCGAGCACACATTCCTAATTTTGTCTTGGTTTTCATGATTTTTCATATGTTCCACTCTTAGATTTTCTCTTAAAGTCCTGCAACTGGCAATTTATTTATATATTCGGCTAGCTGTGCCAATATTTTTTTCAGCTCGGTGCCTTGATTCAAGATGTATCCTGAGGGAATAGGCAGTATCGTGCTGCTTACACTTCTCAAGGTAATAAATGCTTACTTCACTTTGTCACACCCCTCGTGCCTCAAAATTGAATTATTTTAAAGGGAGCCTTGGAAACTTGCTGGATAAAAAAAATAAGTTAAATAAATTGATTTACCAGAGGCGACACGAGGTGGGGAACAAACAAAATTTAGGAACTTCCTGTAACAAGCAAGGAGGAAGTTGGTGGATCGTTAAAATCAATAAATAAAAACTACACGATTATCTTGATCTATAGTTTCCCTGTTTTATTTGCCCTGATGAATTATCTTGTTTCCATTACTCTACATACAAAAGGTTTTAACAAGTTTCAAAGATTTAAAAAAAACAAAAGAAAACGAAAAGGGGCCGGCCCGCGATTATTTAAAACAAAGTACATTCTTAGTTTGAAATATAAACATTTGCATTATGAGTTTCACACCCAAAATTGGATGGACCCGATGATTACATTGATAATTAGTTCTATTCGTTCTACATGTTCTTGAGGAAAACACTGGTCGCTGGTGGGTTGGTCATCCGCTTAAGATAGTTCGTAGCTAGGTAAGGGGGAAATGTTGAATTTACATTACCACCCGGGGTCTTCAAACGTTCACGTCGGGTAGTAGAAACGTTTCTTCTAATGTGACCCACGGAACAGGAGGGGGGGGGGCACGAGATGGGAGCAATCAGTCTCTCCCTGTCATCGACCCTGTCTGCAAAAGTCCAAATCAAAACTGATTAGAACTTGTATACAGGCAGTCTATGGGGCAGAAAATGCCCAAAAAAAAATTTAAGGGAAAAAAAGGGGGTCGCGAATTATCACTCACCAAAACAGGGGAGTTGCCCAGCACGCTGCAGTCGTGGAGTCAGCCAGGGTCTGGAGCTCGCGAATTGCGCGGCAGGACGCGGATGATTTCTTCATGATAACATTTAGAAGAGAAAAAAAATTTCGAAGGCAAATAATTAAACTATGCAGACAGAATAATCTACTAGGATTGACTTGAGGGATAGCATCCCTTATACAAAGCGACTACATAATCGTTAGCGGTCGGATGAAGTCTTGCAGAGTCTGCCGATTCGCCGATACTCGCTGGAGATCTGTCTGCCGACGCGACGCGAGTTGATCTGTCTCGCGGCAAACCGCGTCTCGTAATTAAAAGTGGCCGCCGGCTCTTACAGGTGGAGGGGGGTCTGGGCCGCCGAAAGATTCCGAACTTGCCCGAATGCGGGCGAAAAAAAAACTCTGGCAGGGGTTTTGAAGTTGGCATCACTGGGCGACAGTAGAGAATTCTGTCGGAGGGGTCTGAGTTGAAAACAATCGACTCGCCCACGGCATCCATATAACTCAAGGGAGAGCAGGTGCTGCTCTCTGGCGCCCTAGAGGGTAGGCTAGCGGAGAAGTTCGCGACTTGGTCGCTAGGTAGCGCTTGCAATCAGTTTTGGCGCACTCGTTTTTGCGAGTAGACCTTGGGGACGGTCACTGTTGTCCAGGGGGTTACGACCGGTCATTGGTCTTACTTAGAACTGAGAAAGGGGGGGGGGGGGAGGGTAAAATGCAACGCTGCTGGGAAGCTACGTCCCGTCGTGGCTGCAGAGGAGCGAACATAACACTAATACGTGATGAAAAAGGCCAATCTCAGCTCGTCTCTGAGAACTGGTCGCCTGCAAGCTACAGGCTTGTCTATGCAGTTAGGGTCACGAAGAGAAATGATATTACAGGCTTGAAGCGTGACTGAAGGCGGGGGAAGTGGTAAGCAGTCTGCCAGGCAGGGATTAGGCCAGCAAAATATCCGACACGCCGATGGGAAAGGGGCTTCAGAGCACTGAGACAAAGTTTAACTCAGAGGAGTACACCAGACTAACAAAGTAAAATCACACTATAGTAGAGCAAATAAAATTTCCACACAAAAAAATTTAAAATCATAATAAAAATTTAAAAAGTATCGTGTCGAAATTACTAATTAACGGCACAACTTCGAGCTAGTCTTTTGGCTAATTTCGTTCCTGGACCACAGAACCTGTAGCCAGGAAAGTGTAGCTCAAAAGTCTGATTGATTATCAGTGAGTTTGTGAGTCCTGCGCCGATGCGTTATTTGTTCTTACCTCTTTGAGGGATTACGCACAACTTATCTGAAAGTATAAATGTGTTTGCTTTTATACAATTTTGCCAGTACAGTACAAATCATCAAGTAATAAGTGTGTTTGCCCGTGCACATCATGCGAGATGACATCGTCCGACCGAAGGCCACCCTAAAGCCCGACCTGCAACAGCCAGTATCCGACCTCGCTAACGGAACACACCCCTAGCCATGGCCCACCCGAGTCAGGCGAGCACCGCAGAGCAAATGTAGAATTAATGCCCATGCCCTAATCAACCAGTCAACACGATTCCAGTAGATTATAAATTGAACATACACTTAATGATCACATAACTTTTAATTAACAACCCCGTGCAAAGGAAGTGTGACGTAGGAGTGCCCGGGTCACTCACGTGTGGATTTTTATTAATACATCTGTGAGTTATCCCCTTGCGGCCTTCAGCCTAATTTAAATAAAGTAGTGTGTGACTTAATTAAAACCGCCCCAAATTTTCATGTGTCATTCGCCACTTGAGCAGTCATCAAGCGACGAACAGTCTCCAGTGTGACTCACATTATTCAAAATTAATTAATGAAAACTTGTTAAATCCAATTTCCAAAATGTATCTATGGATTAGGGTAATTGTTAATTTTTAATGTGTGAATTTAGAGCCACTTACAATATTTTATTAATATAATATTTTAGGAATAACGGAACTTTAGAAACCTTGGCGCGAGAGGACACTGAGCCCTCCCCTCGCGCCAGGGCCAGACGCCAGTACCGAGCGACTCACGGACCGGGACGGACGTGCGTCCCACGGGGAGCCTTCACCTTTGTCTTCACCGATTTCATTCCTGGTAATTATAGTCACTCTCCAAAACCTTTTTATAATTAACTCCCTGTGTGCGTCCGGTCCTTTTACGGTGTAGGGCTTATCCCAGCCGCTTAAACGTAAAACTCCCCGCACAACGCATTACGCGGGGCAGTGCAGCATACGGCGCAGGCCAACTCACGCAATCACAGACGTTTGTTTAATTGCCGAAGTGCACAGGCACCGGCCACATCGAGTTAAAGACTTTTAACGAGTTTGATAGCAAGCCGTGGTCCACACAGGTGGGCCCGAGCGTCGCCGTTCGCAATTAACGGGATTGGCCGACTCCAATCGAACTCTCCCCCTCAACCTCGACTGACGTGAGGGCTTAATATTAGTGACGGTGCATCAGAGCACCTAGTATAAACATAGTGTAATTTGTGTAGGGAAAAATAGTGTAACTGTAACTGCCAACTCAATTAAACGTCCACTCCGCACACTCCATAGCGTGTATACGACAGTGCAAACCGGACTTGTGTATGTTATTTGTGAACTTCCCCAACCCAGTTAGGGATCAGTGTGCTATGCTGTGTAGGGCCAGTAGTGTATCAGTAAT
Organism: Bacillus rossius redtenbacheri; assembly: GCF_032445375.1. Classification (NCBI taxonomy): domain Eukaryota; kingdom Metazoa; phylum Arthropoda; class Insecta; order Phasmatodea; family Bacillidae; genus Bacillus; species Bacillus rossius. Next base: position 17,155,510 of record NC_086344.1, on the reverse strand, counting down.
CAGGGATCCCTAACATCACGACCACCACCGTTGTTCCTAGTGGGCCATGCAGGGGCATTCGTACCCAACGACCCACCTCGTGGTTAACCACCGAGTTAGCCTGGCGCCCTCCCGGACACATTTCACGTAAAAAGCAGCCTTCCCACTAGGAACTACGCGCCAGGGCCAGACGCCAGTACCGAGCGACTCACGGTATCAATCAGTTTTGGGGCTGACGACCCACCACAACAACGGCTAGACGCTTTAATGTCTGACATTGTTCATGACCCGGTCTTGCGGCCCGATGACGCTTGGTGTATGGATGGATTTGTACATGAACATTTTAAAGGTTAATCTATGTATCAAAAAACTAGACTTTCATGTAATGCATATCGGCACCGTATTTATTTAGATGGTCAGGTATATTATCTTGAGTTGTTTATCGAAGAGTGAATTATTAATGAATTACACGAACGTGTATACGACAGTGCAAACCGGACTTGTGTATGTTATTTGTGAACTTCCCCAACCCAGTTAGGGATCAGTGTGCTATGCTGTGTAGGGCCAGTAGTGTATCAGTAATCAGGGATCCCTAACATCACGACCACCACCGTTGTTCCTAGTGGGCCATGCAGGGGCATTCGTACCCAACGACCCACCTCGTGGTTAACCACCGAGTTAGCCTGGCGCCCTCCCGGACACATTTCACGTAAAAAGCAGCCTTCCCACTAGGAACTACGCCGGATCTCGAACACGAGAACTCAGGCGACGGCAAGATGATGAAGCAATTGAGCGCGAATCGCGGCATGACTCTTTATAGCCTTCTACCTTGCAATGCATTATGGCAGGACAACTGTGCAACTGTAGGAAAACATGCATTCTACTGAGTTTGCTCGAAGAACCAAACAGTCTTAGGTTCGAAAATGTGTATCTCTATTCCAAAATGTTGCTACAGCCGAAGTACCAGGCCTGGCTACGATTCTACAATCGATGGATGACCTGGAGCCTTTTCTTGTTAATGATAATGGAATAAGTGATGTAGTTCCCGTTGGCATTGAGGAAGAAAATTACTCAGATATTGATGGATTGTGTACCATCGACATCGGGGACACTTGTGGTAGCGACTTCGACATCAATACAGATCTCGTTGGTATCGATGACTACAACCACGAAGAACTCGGTGGAATGTGTACTTTCGTCACCAACAATTTTAAAAGAGACTTCAAACATGAAAATAATACTTACTAAATTAAAAGGAGCTGGAGCAGACATGCCACAGGGCAGCATCTTAGATCCTGTTCTCTTTAACATGTATGTATGTGACATGCCATGCCCCGTGCATCGCCTAGTGAAGCTTGACTGCTATGCAGACGACACAGTACTGTATGGCATATCCCATAACCTTCAGCTAGCCACCAACAGACTGCAGGCTACACTCACTGCCTTTGAACAGTGGTGTACGACCTAGAGAATTAAAGTAAATGTTACTTTGTGTTTACATGCAAATTCTCCCTTCTGTCGATAGTAGACCATAAGTACACTTTTTTAACAAACAAATCCCCAACAAAGACGTAAAATACTTTGGCATTTACAGGGACAGAAAATTGCTCTGGCGCCATCATATTGACACCAAGCGAGGCCAGGTTAAGGGTACAATGAGCACACTATACCCTGTAATGAGTAGGCGATGTGGAGGTACAGTTAAAAATGGCTTATTGCTCTATGAAGCAATCAAACACCCAATAATAATGTAAAGAGCCCCTGTCTGGGAACTGCAACTAAAATACACCCATTAAAACTGCAGCGAAATAAAAAAAAGTGTCCTGCCCATTAGAAGAATTGCATTGCGAAACTGATCTGGAGACTTTGCAAGTCCACATATTGTCATCACCCGAGGTCTTGAAATCGATACCCGGGGTGAGCCTAGTAGTTGCTGGTGTTTCTGTTGAGGTGTTTGTTCTCCGGGAGGGTGCCAGGCTAGTCTTAAAGCGTCTAGCCGTTGTTGTGGTGGGTCGTCAGCCCCAGCGTGCACTACTAAGCACCTAGGCTATATGGTGGCTGAACGCAATGAACGCACGTACGTAATCACCTGATGGTTTTTTAACGGATGGGAAACGCGGGGAACGGCACGTCCGTCCTAGTTGATGACCCGTTGTCGACTGCTGTTGACCGCGGCCAGCCTAGGAGGGGGAGGGGGGCAGCATCAGCCTGCATAGGCTAGGCTAGGGGTGCGGTCTCGCAGCGGGGTAAAGTACTGGCGGGGTGGAGACCGGGCTTCACTGTCACAGGCAGTACGACCTCAAACGCCCCCCCCCCCCCCCGGAGAAGCCCGGTCTTTCCCCATGATCGGTACCCCGCAGCATGGTTGCACCCCTAGCATTGGCAGCAGGTCCAAACTGGAGGCACTTGGAGTGGCAGCAGCTGGTAGGACCCGCGCTCTGCTCACAGGTCATCCCGCTGTGTGAACCCGGGGGCTTCATCAGCATACCGGGCGCCACGGATTGTTCCCAGGTGATAGTCTGCGAGGTATCCCGGTGGCCGTCTGAACTGTTGGGGCCGTCCGGTCAGGTTGTCATGTTGGTGGAGGTCAGTTTGGGTGGCCGACGTGGTCTCTTCACTTTCTGGAATCCCGGGTGATGCCAGATCACTCGAGTTCTGGTTGGTTCGGTCCTCCTCTGGTTCCATTGCGGGTGGTATCAGCACGTGGTCGCTGCTCCTAGCAGGTGCGGTGTCTGCGCCTGTGAACAGCCTTTTTCGCATTTGTCGATGCATTTGTCGATGTGGGGTCATTGGCTCATCGAGGCCATTATCATCCAGGTGACACGGGAGCTGGGTTGGCCGGCGGGGCTGTTCGTTAGCCTCGTCGTTCGGCTCGATCACATGGACAGTCAAGTGGGCGTCCTCCAGGGATGCCAGGTGGCCCCAGGCGCCCCGGGTCAGTGATACAGGAGCATCGGAGTCAGTTTCGTACGGTTCGGTCACGACTGGTGTTGTACTTGGTGCCTCGTCTGCATCGAATGTCGTTTCATCTGCCGAGACATCAGTGACAATTACTCGTGGTAATCGTTTGCGTCTGAATCGTCGGCGTGAGACTTGCCCACCGTTCTGGTCCTTGTCCCCCTCACCCTCATGGGTGGTCGGTTCGTCCAGTTCTCTCCTGGGTGCTGGGTGTTCTGGTGGAGTCAGTGTTACAGGCGATTCTGGGAGCCTGTCTCCCGGTAGTTTGGCAAGGTGCAGGTCATCACGATGAATCTTCTTCACCCGCTGTCCACCTAGGCGCACGAGGTATGTGGTCTGGCCCAGGCGTCTCTGTACCATGTAGGAGCCTCCCCAGCGGGGGGGCAACCCTGCGCAGTAATTAAGTGGTGTGGCCGACAGGGAATGGACACGCACAAACTCTTGGTCTCCTGCTTGTACGGTGGGTGGCGTGTGGTTCGTCGTTGGTGTTATTTCCATCGCGTAGACTTTTCGCCGTTGGCGTGCTTCTTCGTGTGTGGCTGTGCGGCGGTGGTCTCGCTCTACCGGTCCTTCTGTCGGGTGTGGTACTCCATGCGTGCCCCATTCACCGGGCAGGGGTAGATTGTGTCCCTGAACCATCTCGGCAGATGTTCTACCAGTTTCCGCACTCACCCGACGGCGCATGCAGAACAGGGCATCTGAAATGTGCCTGTCCCACTGCGCATGGTCCGAGCTGAGGCGTATGCGCATCTGTGCCTTCAGCTCCTGGTTGCAGCGTTCGGTGGGATTTGCCCGCGGGTGGTATGTGGGTGTAGTTTGGTGCTGTATTTGGTGGTCGTCGCACCAGGTCCTCCACTGTCGGCCCAAAAACTGGCTGCCATTGTCGGAGAGGGCTGACTGCAGGTAGCCCCAACGCGGCAAGAACTCTTGTGCCAGGATCTTGGTGATGGTGGCGGCTCACACATTTCGACAGGGATAGGCCTCCGTCCACCGGGTGAACAGGTCAGTTACTACAAGCAAGAACCTGTTCCCCCTCGTTGTTCGTGGATATGGACCCATCACATCCAGCGCTATTGTCTGGAATGCTGTGGTGGGTTCCCGTGGCCGCTGCTGCTCCTCCCCATCTCGCCGTCTTGCCTTCCGTGATTGACAGACTTGACATTCGCGCATGTACTCGCGTACATCGCTGGTGACTCCGGGCCAGTGGTAATATTGGCAAACAGCCTGCTTCGTCTGGTCGGTGCGGGGATGGCCAGCTAGGTCGTGGTCATAGTAGAACCGTAGTACAGCTTTCCGGGCTTCAGGTGGTACGTATCTCTTCCAGTCCACTTGGTGTCCGGGCAGGGCCGCAACTAGGGGGGAGCAAGCAGGGCATACGCCCCGGGCGCAAAGCTGTTGGGGCGCCGAAATCGCTTGCATTGTAATTCCTACTACAACTGGTAACTGGTTAAAAGTTTTTTAACTTGCATGCCAGGAATGTCTAATATGATTTACAATATAGTGATTATACGGACTACTTTATGGACATAGTGGGTTCATGCATGGAAGGTACAGTAGCACAGAAACTGTTACATGTAGGTATGGAAAATGCTTAAATACAGGGCCGCAACTAGGGGTGGCAAGCGGGGCGTACGCCCCGGGCACAAAGCTGTGGGGGCGCCGAAATAGCTTGCATTATAATTCCTACTAGTGGGTTCATGCATGGAAGTTACAGTAGCACATAAACTGTTACATGTAGGTACCGAAAATGCTTAAATAGCACCATTTTTCCGTGGGAGGGCCCACAGACCCCCCGCTTTATTGGTATGGTATGTGCAAAAAAAAAGGGGGGGGGGGGCGCACGAATCCATTCATGCCCCGGGTGCCAGAGGCTCTAGTTGCTGCCCTGCTTAAATAGCACCATTTTCCGTGGGTGGGCGCCCGGACCCCCCGCTTTATTGGTGCGGTATGTCCAAAAAAAAAAAAAGGGGGGGCGCGCATGAATCTATACATGCCCTGGGTGCCAGAGACTCTATTTGCGGCCCTGTGTCCGGGTGTATGGCACCAAACTATCCTGTCTCGTACACACCAGTGAAGTGTTTTCAGAATTTTCCCTTTTCTTCTGTTATTTTTCAGACAGCTCCAAGGATGAGCGACCAAAATTTCAAAAGGGTGTGCCACCGTTGGGTGATCAAAAATTCTATAAGTATTTTCAGAATTACTCTATGGAGTATATTTCCTAAAATGCCAATATCTATAATGTAAAATGTGGTCTAGTTGGGCGCCGTGAAAACTCTATAAAGTACTAGTGCTGTGATTGTGTATGTAGCACAACTACTAACCTCTACAGAATATTAACTAAAATATGTCTTGTTATGTTGATAGTGGAAATAAATTATTCTCAAGTTGTATGTACTGGTGTAGTTTGACTCAGTGTGAATACCAAACAATAAAATGTCGTATAATTCCTTAGCAGTATGTCTCCTTCTCTTTGGTGTAAGTATTCTGACCTTAAAATCAACAAATATAAGTAGTGTGTTTAAAAGCATTAACTTCTCTATGACTGCTGATCTCAGTGTAATAAAAACTAATTATTCTTTCAAGACAATCCAAGCTAAATATTTCTGTCTATCTGGTTTAACATACACATGATATGTAAGTATGGTTATCAATCGGAAAAATAAAATATAATGAAAATTTAACTTTTTACTAGGGTCAAAATCATGGTTGTATGGGTGACAATACTCTTTTGCAACATATCCAACTGTAACATGAAAAGTGACAGAGTCAATGATTAGCAAGCAACATACAAATACCTTTGAGACAATTATTCATGTTTAAATAGGTTTTTCATTAAACAAAATTTCAATATCCGTTATACTTAAATGTCTTTCAGAACTAATTACGTTTTACGTAATTGTATCACTGAATAATAGTTTGGTTATCAGTCAATATTTTAAATATTATTGAAACACATTTTAACTGGCAAATTAGTCTTTTCTTTGTTTTTACTAGCTCAGTCTCTTTCGGTAGATCAAACTGTCTCAAGACTTCTGGACCTGGGGCTATTCTTTAAACATTCAAGACAATTAATGACTTTAACAGATTTTAACTTTGATATCGTACATATTACTGATCAATGTCAGTTAACCAGGTCCAGTATGTACAAGCTACAAGTCTTTACGTAGTTAAGTAGTATTAAGTTGTTTTTGCGAGTTTCAAATTAGGTCTTGATCGTAAACATCATAGTTTAAGATATCTTGCCATTAAAATAGGACAGGTAACTTCTCGCTGTTCTTGTTAATTCGGGGATGGGGCAAACAAACCTCGTCGCGTCGTTACAATACCAAGAGGCTGTGGAAAACCTCTCCGAACCCCTGTCTCTCCTCCGATGTTGCTGATTAGATCTCACTCTCCTCCGATGTCGCTGGTTGGGTCTCCGTCTCGATGCACCTCCTCTCGTGCTGCTGGTACTCCAGCAGGACTGGCGTCGGTCACCTGGAGTCGTCTAGAAGGATGATGTCCTCCGGTACACCGTCTACGATGCCGTCTACCGCTGTCGAACTCCTTCCATATCGAAGATTGATAGTCCTTTTCTTCGTTTCTTCTTAATTCGTCGTTGATCCAGTTCTATTTATGCTGTTAGTCAAAACTTATCGTCGTCGTCGATTCTTTAGTAGAGCTTCGAACATCGGTAACTACCTCTTCTTCATTGTGTAGTTCCGGTATTTATTATAAAATCATCAATTTCACGTAGATTCTAGCTATTCAGTCGTCGTACCAATGTTTTACGTGATATTCTTACATTCATTTATGACTAAATCACGGAGCTCTTTCTCTCTAATCCTTCTCCCATGATAGTAGAACAGAAACTCAAGTTCCAATTTTTTTCAAACCGTCAAAGCTTTCTCTATTGAACACTCTCCGAAATCACACTGGAAATACTAAATTCTTTAAATAAAATATATGCGCAGTCGAGCGTCCAATCACATATACTCTTTCCTCAGTAATGACCCAAAAACAATATTAAAAGGTGTAAGCTCATTTCCTATTCGTCGCCGTTTAACAAATGTTTGCAAAGACATTTCATAAAATTATTACTTAGATAAAACATGAAAATACTTAAAGAGTAAAACCAAATTGACCTGACCATAGAGATACAATACTGGTAAATATAATTCATAACAGGACTAAGACAAAGTCATAGAGGTAAGAAGTAAAATAATAAACATAAAATTCATTTCTATTGAGGGCTTCTCAAATACCTCTATACCAGTTGTCATGTTCCCCCATTATCGCCTGTTGGCGCCGTCGATCGGCCTCTGGTGACGTCCCTTGGACTTCCAAAACTCGGTGGTGGACGTCGGCTGCTGTACTTGGTGGTACGTAGTCTTCCTGGGCATCGGCTGTAATCCGCGTGCATGTTGCATCTTGTTGGGCTTGCCTGTTTTGGTAGCTGGGTGGCAGCATATCCTCCCAGTATTCATGGTTGGCTAGCTCGCTGTTCTCATCTGGCTCGTGAGGCAGAAGGTCGGGCAGCTTGTTGTCTGTTCCGGGGACGTGTTCGACTTCAAAGTCAAAATATTGCAGGAACAATGCCCACCGGATCAGCTTGTCCTTCCTTCCCTGCATGGTGTGCAGCCAGGTCAGGCACCTGTTGTCAGTGCAGAGCGGGAATGGTTTTCTTTCCAGGTGCGGGCGGTACTTCTTCATGGCCCACACGACAGCCAGGCACTCCTGCTCGTTACTGTGGTAACGACACTCTGCCGAGCCGAACTTCGCACTCGCATAGTCGACGACTTGTCCGTCTCCATTTTGGTCCAGATGGAAAAGCACAGCTCCCACCCCTAGAGCACTGGCATCGGTTTGCAAGTACAGGCGGCGCTCTGGGTCCACCCGTGCCAATGTGTGGCAGCTCATGAATGCGGCCTTGATGTGGTCAAAGGCATTTTGTGCGATCGCATCCCACCTGTAGCGCAACCGTGGTGACAAAAGGTCTGTGAGTGGAACAATGATATTTGAAAAGTTCGGTTCTTAACCAGTTACGAGTCCCACGAAACGTTGTAGCTGTTTGCGGGTCTTCGGCACCTCAGCCTCCACGATTTACCGCAGGTGGACTGGTTGTGGGCTGTTGCCTGCCGCATCCAAGCCTTAAGAACTCGACTTCGAGCGCCCCGACATGACACTTGGCTGGGGCTGCTGTTAGGTGATGTGTCGCAAGCCGCTCTAGGACGAGGGCAAGGTGGCGGATGTGGTCTTCCCATGTCTCGGAAAACATGATGACATCATCGAGGTAGGTTATGGCAATCTTTCCCACATACTCCTCTAGCACACTGTGCCGGAAATTAGGAATTTTGACAAGTTTTTTTCTTTTAATTTTATTATTATTTTAAATTATTTTTGGAAATTTTATTTGCTCTATAATTTGGTTCCTAAAGGGCGATTTACACTTTGTTAGTCTGGTGTACTCCCCTAAGATAAACTTTGTGCCAGTAGTCTGAAGCACCTTTCCCAGAGAAGTATCTGATATTTTGCAGATCTAATACTTGGCTGGTAGCCAGCTTAAAATTTCCCTCGCTTACAGGCACGTCCCAGTCCTGTAATGTTACTTCACTTCATGACTAAAACTGCCTACAGCAGCTCTGGACGAGCTGTTACCATTTCTCAGAGGTAAGCTGACCATAGCCTTTACTGTCACGAATACCTATGTATTAGGTTCACTCCCCTGGAAGCACGTTATGGACGCTTGTTCCCAGCGTCGTTGCGTTTTCCCCCCTCTTGAGTTCTAAGAATTCGCCTAAGACCAATGACCGGTCATACACTCCAGCAGGCAGCGACCGTCTCCAAGGACGCCTCGCATAAAAAATGTGTGTGCCAAGTTGGACCACCCCACGACATCTCGCGGCAGAAACAGTAACTTATTATCTTGGCCGCCAGAGTGTAGTACTAGACTGCGCCCTTTAACCCTTGGTTTAAGCAGACGTCTTGTGCGAGTCGATTGTTTTTATTTCAGACACTTCTCAACAGGTAGCGCTAAAGTCGGCCATTGCTACCAACTTTGAGACTTCAGTCAGAGTTATTTTATGACGCCCTCTCGGGGAACTTCGGGACCTTTCGGTCCGGACTCCCAGCCCCCTCCCCCCAAAATGATTCAAGATTCACTTTTAATTACGAGACGCGGTTCTCCGTGGGACACTTCGCGTCGCGAAGCAGACGGACCTTTTCGCGATTATCGGCGAGTCGACGAGACACTGCAAGACTTCCATCCGGCCGCAACCGACTATGTAGTCGCCTAAATAAGGGATGCTATCCCTATAATCTTTTTCAAGTAGTTTAGTCCGTCTGCGTAGTACAAAATGTAATAGTTATTTTTCTTTTAATTTTTTTTTTTGAAATGAAGAAATCAACCGCGCCCAGCCGCGTAATCGCGGGATCCAGTTCCTGGCTGGCGACGCATCTGTAAACAGAAGCAAACTCCCCTGTCTGGTGAGTGACGATCCGCGACTTTCCTCATCCTCCCCTTAACTTTTCCGGGCATTTTCTGCCCCGTATACTGTCTGTGTTCAAGTTCTGATCAGTTTTGATTCGGACTGTTCCAGACAGGGTCCGAGAGCCGGACACCGAATTGGCATTTTTCATCTCCCTTCCAGAAAAGGACACAAGCGCCCTGGCATCATGTTCCCGCGTGATCTCCGGAAAACGAAGCCCCGACCTCCGGTGCTTCTGTATCTTTTGACCCTTTTCTGAACTTTATTTAAATTACATCGTCAGATGCAGTTAATTAGATAAACATAATTTCTGGACTTTAAGTATAAATCCTGTGATCGTTTAAACATATTTGTATTTTTTTTATTGGTTTATGTATTTATTTTTTAGTAAATGAAACTTTTGATAATTCCATGTACGGCCGGCCAATAATTTTTTGTGAATATACCTGAGAGCTGTTTAAGAATGTAATTAATATTGTACGTTAATATTTTCTTGTATCTGTTATAAGTTTCCTCAGTATGGAGTAATTATATTTCAGACGGAATCACACCTTGTTTTTGTTCATTTCTAATAAACTGGTGAAACCTAAAGATCCAGCCACACAAGAAAAAGATGGTAATCAGACCGTGGTTTGCTGCTACAAAAATAATAGCAGTTAGCATGGTCAGAACCTTGCTACAACACGCATCATCATCTCCTGGAAGGTGGTTGGCGCGCACTTTAAGCCAAATGGCATGGCCCTTAATTGGAAGCGCCGCCCATCTGGTGTTGTAAAAGCAGTTTTACCTCGGTCCCCAGGCCGTATGGGCATCTGCCAATAGCCAGCCTTCAGGTCAAGCATGCTGAACACTTTGGCTCTTCCTAAGCCTGCGATGGCGGCCTCGACACTGATATGGGGCGGAGGTGAGCTGATGGTGATGGCGTTCAGGGGCCGGAAGTCCACACAAAAACGCAGCGAGCCGTCATTTTTCGGAGCCAACACCACACATGAATTATAATGGCTATTGGAGGGCTCGATGACGCCATCCCGTAACATTTCCGATATCTGCTCTCTGATTGCGCTCTGTTCTCGGAAGCCATATCCCCTGGGTGGTTCATGAATAGGTTGATCATGCATGGTTGGGATCCGATGCTCCACCACTGTGGTGCGTTGCAGGGGGTTGGCGAGTGCAAACACATCCTGCCTCTCTTGCAGCACCTTTTCCAAAGCTGCCTGATGCTGCGGGGGTACATCGTGACGTAGTTGCGCCAGTGTAAGCGGTTCGCCAAGTGGTTCGGGTGTGTACCCCGTGGCATACACTGTGTATCGCTCCCGGGTTCCCACGTGGACTCGTGCAGTCCTCGTGGACCACAACATCATGCTCTGCTAGCCAGGGCTGTCCTAATACGAGGTCCTCATGCAGGTCCTCCACAACAAGGGCAAGAACTCTGGTCGACATATTCCGAAGGCTTACCTGGAGTTCGGCTTGGCCCACTGTCATCCCTGGCCGTGTAGTGGTCGCAAGGCGCAGCTCGGCGTGGTGGGGTTGGAGTGCTCCCGGGGGTACCAGGCTTGGGGCGACAAACACATGGCTCGCACCTGTGTCGACCAGTGCCGCCGTCGGCTGGCCATTCACCTCCACTGGGATGCGCAGCAGGTGGTCGTGTGGCCGGAACAGTTGGCCCAGCGTTGGTGTGGTACCTGGCATCATCCCGATAGGTGGTGGTGCAGGTGGCATTGAGGGCATTGGTCCTGTGGCCGGTGATGCCGTTGGTAAGGATGGTGCCAGTAGCAATACTGGTGGTGTGGCTGGTGGTGCCAAGAGTGAGGTTGCAGCAGATGGTGCCCTGGTTGAGGTTATGGCAGGTGGTGCCGAGAAGGGAGTTGTGGCAGGTGGTGCCGAGAAGGGAGTTGCGGCAGGTGGTGCCGAGAAGGGAGTTGCGGCAGCTGGTGCTGAGAAGGGAGTTGCGGCAGGTGGTGTCGAGAAGGTTGTGGCAGATGGCGCCATTCTCGCGGGGGTGGGCCCCTCAGTCCCGCACCCCCGGTGGTCCATTTCCCGACTGCAGCACTGTCTGCTGCTGGCTTAGTGGTGTGCCAGTGATATGCTCCAGTGGTGCAACCCCGTTGGCACTGAGGTGGCCGCTCATGGTTGCGTTGCGACTGGTTGTGCGGCCTGGCTGCGTGGTGCTCTGGCGTGATGCCAGTGCATCCTCGATGGCCCGCTGCCGCCTGGGTGATGGTTGAGGCTCACTTGGCCTGGCTTGGTGGTTGGTCACTGGTGCGCCCGGTAACGCTAGGCTGTGGTACCCCTGGTCTGTCATTGATGGGTTTCGGCGCCACACCATCTGGAGGTTTCTTTCAGTGGCCACTGCCTGTTGCACATAGTCTTCTACCGAGGTGTGTCGGTAGGAGCGGAGGAAGGGCTGAAGCTCATCACGCAGCAGGGTGGTGACAGTCGGCAGCGCTGCCGTTGGTTCTGTGTTCGGCATGATCCGCCGAAACAGCTGCAGTTTGTGGGCGACAAACTGCTCCACTGGTTCCCCGTCTCGCTGCTGTCTCCCGTAGAATTGGGAGGTACACTGTACCACCGCCTCTCTTGTGTCAAAATGCTGCATGAACTTGGTGGTGAACTCCGGCCACAGCATTCCGAACTGGCCCCAGAGGTTCCACCAGTGATGTGCCATGCCCCGCAGCTGCTCACTCACACATTCTGCCCATTCGTCAGGTGGCATTCCCGCTCTCGCTAGACGCACATCGCATTGCCGTAGAAACTCGCCCGGGTTCTCCTGCGGCAGTCCACTGAACTCCGGTAGTGTTGCTCTACCCGTGTTCGTCACCATTCGCGGTGCCCCCATGTGGTGCTCAGGTCGGTCAGCGATGTGTGTTCCCGTGCCTGCCTTGGCTTCTGCTCGCGCTGTGCGCAGTTTGCACACTCTGTTGTTTCTATTTTATCTGATGGGTTTCCCGTGACGGTGTGCATGATTGGTTCTGTGGTCACTAGGGCAGGCGGTGCAGTTGGTGGTAGCCCTGCTTCGTCCTTCCCTGGCCACACAGGATTCCATTGCATTTCCCATGTGGACTTTACTGTTTCCCGCTTTATCGGGAATTTTAAGGTGTCGGGTGCGCATCGGCATGTGTTATGCCACGGTAGTGTCCCTGTTAATAGGTCCATGCCTTTAGGTAGGAAGCAGTTTGCACAGACTGTGGTTGAAATGTGTGGTAACATTTTACCGGTGAGCAATTGTGTTGTTGATGTCACTGGTAGGTGTCAGTTGATTTGGTGTAGCTAATATAAATTAGAAGGATTAGATCGCGTGATTTTTACCAATATAAAAGAAATTCACACATAATGTCCCGTGATGTTTGGAGTAGTCGGGGTGAGGACTCGTGCGCGCGCACTGGAGGGAGGGGTGACGCGGTAGGCCACAGCTTTGGCTGGTGGGAGAAGCAGGTTGGGCCGTAAAGGAGTTCTCGGAGTGCGGAGCGGGAGGTGGGGTGTGAGCCGCTGCCGGATGGTCGCACAAAGAGAAGAGCGTTAGCTCCGGCTGGAGGAAGGGGGAGGTCGTTCTCGCTCCTTTGGAATGTCCAGAAGTGAAAGGGAGGGGCCCTTTGTCCGCTGTCCTGGTCGCGCCTGCCTGTCTAACCCCAATTCCTTCACACGCACGAGATGGCCGTTTCACGCGCACTGGTTTCCTTGGTGTTGGCGGATCGCGGAAAAACACTGGAATTATTAATTTCTGTCACATGCATGGGCGCCAAAAGCCATCACACGGGGTCTTGAACTCGATACCTGAGGTGAGCCTAGTAGTTGCTGGTGTTTCTGTTGAGGTGTTTGTTCTCCGGGAAGGCGCCAGGCTAGTCTTAAAGCATCTAGCCGTTGTTGTGGTGGGTCGTCGGCCCCAGCTTGCACTACTAAGCTCCTAGGCTATATGGTGGCTGAACGCAATGAACACACGCACGTAATTACCTGATGGTTTTTTTAACAGATGGGAAACGCGGGGAACGGCACGTCCGTCCTAGTTGATGACCCGTTGTCGACTGCTGTTGACCGCGGCCAGCCTAGGAGGGGGAGGGGGGCAGCGTCAGCCTGTATAGGCTAGGCACTTGGTCAAGTTGTTAAAGGCAATGTTATATAAGCATTTGTCATACATATGCAACAAGTATGCATTTGCGGCATGTATAGTAACATTTCGGAACCAAAATTGCTGTATTTATAATTTTTATTACAAATTTTATATCGTAAATGATTTCATACAATTAGAGTTAATTTTCTTTTTTTTTTTAGTAATGACTAAGGATAAGATGTTTTGAAATGTTTTCAATATCATTCTCAGAAATTTTCAATTGGTTAGAGCAAGGAGATTTATTTCTACAATATTAAGCATTATTAACATTTGAACAGAAAAAAAGTAGGGTTGTAGTCTACAAACAAAATAAAATTAGTTTAGGGATATTATGGATTCATACTTTCAGAGGCTATAGCCTAGACTGTTTACTTTATTCTGATATGTGTTTTATATATTTACGATCAAAAATACAGCAATGGGGTATGAATAACTGTAGACGCGCGTCGCTCCCGCGGGAGATACCGACTTCGTCTTTCTTTCCAGCGCGACCCTCGTCTCCGCGTGACCGTTCGCTGGCGCTCAAGGCGTCATTTTTTGTAACTACGTCGAGGAGCTCTAACCAGCCTCGCCGCGTACGGCAAAGAAACATTTTCGCGCGCATTTTGTGTTACTGATTACTTTCTTAAGTGAATTTGTTATTCGTGTAACTTCCGTGCTTCATGCCGAAGTCTAAACCACCACCGAGCCGCTCTCGTAAATAAATAATAGTTTAAAAAACTAAAAAAACACGCTTTATATAGAAAACCAAACTAAAAAATAGAAAATAAATTTTAATAAATTTGAATTAATAATAGTGTAACAAATTTAATAAATTTAAAATAATAATAGTATATGTAAGAAAAAATGTATTTTATTTTTAAAAAAAACCGTGGGGTGCTTGTTGAGATATCGAAATAATAATCCTACTCATAAATGTCAATAAAATATTTATAACTATTGACACCATGCACCCCACGCTTTTTTTTAAATAAAATACATTTTTTTCTTACATACACTATTATTAATTTATATTTATTAAAAAAATTACTCTATTCTTAATTCAAATTTATTAAAATTTATTTTCTATTTTTTAGTTTGTTTTTCTATATAAAGCGTGTTTTTTTTATTTTTTTAAACTATTATTTATTTACGAGAGCGGCTCGGTGGTAAGGCGACTCCAGAGACAGATGATAGCGCTGCAGTGTTGCCAACGTACTTGCTTCTCAATCCTCTTGCTCCGCAGGCAGAAGTGCGCCTAGGCTTTCACCGTTGCCCGTATCAAAGGGGTCGCAATGTCACAGCTACATCTCTCGCAGGGCCGGTAGCAGCGGGGCACAACAAACTAGCTCACTGAGAAACCGCAGCACTTGTAGAACTAGTGAATTATAGTTGTTTTCAGTTTAAAACTATGAGTATTGTAAGCTTGTTCGTAGTTTATATATGAGTTAAGTTTTTAAATTTAATGTTCGTCGATTTCGTGCTACGATTTAGAATGGTATTCAAAGAAGAAAAAAATCGTTATATGGTAATGCAAACGGTTGTATGAGACATGAAACTTCCTAGTTCGTAGTTCCACTGTGACTGCATTTATGTACCTACGTCTAACGATGTTTACATGTATATATATATGACTCAGAAATTTTTTCGGTAGGTTACTCTTTGCTCAATAATTACACAAATCATAAAACGACGGAAAAAAAAGTTGTAATGAACATCTGCGAGCTAGTTTTTTGAATGTTGGCTTACTGAATTTATTCGCTGCGCCAACTTGATATTTTCTGTCACGAAGTTAAAAAATATATATATTATGTTTATGGTGCTAAGAGCTTGCCCCAGCAATGATAGTTATAGGTAGGGTTGCCATATTTTTTCACAGACCAACCGGGACAGTTCTGTCTTTTTTACTTAAGGTTTTAGGGATGTCGGTTTCTTGGGGGGGGGGGGGGGAGATTATGAAAACAGTAATGTAAGAAACACTTAAAATATAGAATAGATAATCTTTGTTATTTTATTAATAATGGTACACAAACATGATATTTTTACAAAACAAAACAGTTTTCTACTTGTTGTACCACTCGTATTTTTCACTTGAGTGAACCTCACTCAATAAGTCCTTCTTCTCTTTAATTTTTTCATAAAATTCATTGCAGCTAAGTCCGAAGTTAACTTTGCACACCATCAAACCGCGGACTGTGGACTCATGCATCAAACCCCGTTCATCACTCCAGGCACTGTTCATCATCGCCTCCAACGGACTTCTCTGATGCCGACTTCTGTAAATTTGTATTACTGTGTTACTTACCAAAATGTTACTGATCACACAAGAGCAGATTAATCATTCTCTGATCTAATAATTTTGCTCAATTATTTCCAAGAAACTGTGCCCTGAATCTAAACCGGGACAATTTCAACAACCGGGCGGGACACAGGGACAACCCAGTATATCCGGGACTGTCCCGGCGAAACCGGGACGTATGGCAAGTCTAGTTGTAGGCTATGCACGTGACTTGCATTACAAGCACAGCGCGTCCCCAGAAAGTCATGGCCTGAATTTTATCTCGTATTTACAGATGTTTGTTGTTAAAACAGCAACGGATATCACAAGAGGAGCAATTGTCGGTATTTCTTTCGTTGGAAGTTGAACCTAGAATTTTAGTATTAGCTAGCCTGTTAACATTTGAAGCACATGCATGTACGTAACTTCAGTACCTATGAACATACATTACTTATCTATGCTATGTCAAATACACAATGTAATACATATTATTAAAATTATAGTAACACGTAACGCACAAGAAAATAGAATACTAGTATTTTAAATAACATTTTTCCTTCGGTGCTTATTATTTTTCCTAAATTATTTACAAAATTATTATCGTTCACGGCACCTATTCTCTTCTCCACATGTGTCTCTTTGAAATATTTTCGTGTATTTTTCAGTTGAACCAGGATATCATAAAACTTGCCTTTCTTACCAAACATTATTGTCTTGTCTCTGATGAGAATCGGTGTCCAAAGAGTAGGTACTTCCGAATAGTGCTCGCAGAGATCCTTTACCCCTCGAGATCTCTGAAAAGGAGGTTTCTGCCATCTCTGATACGTTCCGAAATTCTCTGAAGATGTAGATGCATCCTTTTCGCATGCGCAAATAAATGGTGAGAAACTCGCTTCCTCTACTGCGCCTATGTGTTCTACAGCAACTAGTGTTCATCGCCATTTTTGTTTTGATATATACATAAAATTCATTATAGAAATATATACGTTCATGACTTATCAACTCTGACGATATTTTGCAAGATTAGTTGTCTTATTCAAATAATACAGTTTTATTATTCAAATAAATACGGACCACCTAATTTGTACCATAAACGACAAACTAAAATTGGCCTGACACAATGAAAACGTTACAGTACACAACTTCAACGTATTTAATACACATTTCTGAATTTAAAATTATTTGTGTTTTTTAACCTAACTCAGGATTCTCTAGTTACTAATCTATCTGTGGAATTTGTCACATCACATCACACTACAAGAGATTGTTTGCTATAGGCACTAACTATAATTTTTTGTATGTCCATGAGTCCGGGTATGGTGGGAAATTTGCCCGAAGTCGATTGCCCCCCTCAATTGGAAGGGGGTTCAAAACCCCAAAAAATTTAAAATTTAAAAAATTGATTTTAACATACTTCTAATTGTTACACAGAGATGTGGGCATTATATGACTGCTGGACAAAAAAAAATTGAATTTTTTTTTAATATTTAGTTTATTCAATGATAAAAACTTTTTTTTATTTTTTTTTTAATTATAAGTTTATTTTTAAATACCAGAATACTTAAATCCTGATTGTCTGTATGGTCAACTAGTCTTTTGGTGCCATAATTGCATGTTTAAGTCACAGTTGGACATTCGCCAACACCAAACCCCAATTCAAACTAAGCAATTTACTGAATAGATACAGTGCCCAACAAAATGTGCCTCGACAAAAAAATATTGCAAATAAATTTACTTCAACATGTAAAGTTTTACAACTAAATAAATGTACAGAAAATTCACAAATAAAGATACGTTGTCATTTCATACCTGTCCATGTCGCATATGTCTTGCTGTTTATGTCAATTTTTGTTTTGTAGTTCCCCACAATTGTCAAATTAATAATTTGTAATTCTATCGCACAACTATCAGATCCTTAAATAAATCATAATCACAGACGAGCTGTTAATGTGAAGTGTAGTTTCTCCAAGCAAATGTATGGAAGCTGTTTCCTACATCAAGCACTGCTTACGTGAATGACTACAAGCTAGTACTGCGTGAAGCTGGCTGCTGTACCCAAAAGTCATCCGTGTTATTCCAGCTGTCCAGAACAATGGACAAGATGAATTAGATAGGTGTGGAGGAATGAATGCAAGGGTAAAATCGGAGTTCCTGAGAAAACCCACCAACAAGGTCCGCAACGTTTAAAATGCGAATACATCTTATTTGACTTCGCGGGTAGTCAAAATCACTTTCCAGCGTAAGGAGATTGTTGATAGTTTCTGCCATGACCTGCTTCTTAAAACAATAACCTTCTTTTAAAAACAAGTGGTTTTTAGTTATCCAAAGAAAACACAAATCATCTCACATTGTAATAGTTCTTTGAATGTAATTTTTTTATAACACTAATTAGACCATTTCAGTACATTTGTATTACCTTGCAGGCTATTCTTATCGGACTGGAAACGCAGAAGATACTTTACCTGGGCATCAGAAATAAATACTGTAGTATATGTTCGATGGCCAAATCAAGGCAGAAAACTATCCCAGATCATGTATGCTATAAAAACCATACCGGTCCTTCCACAGCCATGGAGAAAGATTTGATATGCGAAGGGTTTATTCTGGGGGACTTTCATTGTGCAATTACAAGGAAACAATCGCTAGCGCAGACATTACTTATCGCTGTCTAATGTGCAATATAATAATTAGGTACGAAGTTTTAGTGAGGTCTTCTTTACCTCGTACATACTGTGCGTGTATCAATCCTCTTACTTGGAAGAATTTGTTTCATTTTAAATGTTAAATGTTAATGTAATCACTTTAAATAAAATTCTTCAACTTGCTTTCTAACGTTATAAGACTATATCATATGGGCAATGCTCTAAACAAAGTGTGCTCTTAAATATCCAACAGTACAAAATTTTACCCACTATTAATTTCTTCATAAGAGCAGTCATTTGTAGAAGATAAAAAAAGGCTACATTAAGGCCGTATTCCAAGACACAAAAATAAGGGTTTAGGTGTTGAATATGCGATACCTGTACCCTAACCATATTCCAAGTGCACGATAGGACACGGCCAGTACCTAATTTTTAGGGCACTGATTTTTGGTGTCCTATCTGTTGCCGTTTCGTTGCCAAAATCACGCGCATGCGCAGAGCTCACTTTTTCGTTGATTTCTCCCAGATGGCTGAATAGCATCTGGCGCCATTAACTCATATATAGTCATTTTAATTATAATCGGGGGATGTATAATGTGTTTTAGTGTGTCAAATAAAACTTTATAATAGTAAAAACTATTCTGAAATATATTTGATTACTTTAATGGTCATAAAAACAAATAATCAACAACTTTAAAATTACCTAGTGTGTCAAATAAAATTTTATAATAGCAAAACCTATTCTGGAATATATTCGAATAGTTAAATGGTCATAAAAACAAATAATCAACAACTTTAAAATTACGTGAGAAAATTAAAATTACGCCAATTAATTCGCACGATAGTGCTGCTATCTGTAGGATTTTGGCGTAGTAAATCCATCGATGGTTGCCAAACATCCGCTAGAATGCATTGAAATCAGTTTCTAGCCTCGTACAGGGCACAGTTTATTAAAACAGTTGCTTTTTCGTTTCCTAACAGGAATTGGATTGGGACGCGTTCTGGAATACAGTCTGCGAGATAGGTTACAGTTGTATCCCAACAAGGTAGTGCTTATTCGCTACCTTACCTGAATGTTTTGGAATACCACCCTTATTTTAGCATATTTTAGAATGTTTAAATCAAATTGCAATATATTATCTTGCAATCGGTTGTCAATTACAAGGAAACAATCGCTATCTATCGCTGTCTGTGCAATTTAATAATTGAGTTTAATATCTCTTCGGACTTGGCGGCCATTTTGGAGACGCCCAAACTCCTTTTAAATAAGATTTATAATTCTGACTCTAATTTAATGGTTTTTTGAATGTTTAATTAATCCAACGACTCTATAATCACTCTTTATTCTTCATTGTGTATATTATTAGTGCTTTTTTACCCCCTAGGGACCTGATTTTCTTTATGAGTGTCTTAGTGTTTAATTTCTTAAAATAGTGACTATCTGTGTGAACCATTGTATCAAGCCATGAAACCACGTATACCATAGTGGTTTTAAATGGCGAACAATACACCAGAATGGGAGGAGTTCCCCTCTCTCCCATCCATTTCGTCGACTCCACCAAAAAAG
Source organism: Bacillus rossius redtenbacheri (assembly GCF_032445375.1). Taxonomy (NCBI): domain Eukaryota; kingdom Metazoa; phylum Arthropoda; class Insecta; order Phasmatodea; family Bacillidae; genus Bacillus; species Bacillus rossius. The sequence continues at coordinate 17,135,535 of NC_086344.1, read as the reverse complement.
ACCTACAGTAAGTGCAAACCGGTTAAAGACAATGCTAATGCCAATGTTATTTGTGACTTGAGTGCTAACAAAAATGTGCAACAAAGTGAAGAGCTGTCTCTTTCCCTCCCCCTAGTTGAAGGGAACACACGACATTAGTCTGCTTGTGTAAAAATCTCGGAACTGAGACGACTAGATGGACTCATACCAACCTCCACCCTGCCTGCGACTCTCACAACCACGACCATCACCACCTCAAGCCTCAGTGGAAGCCCCATCTTCAGTTCTACCTCAGCACCTCCCACACCCCCTCCTTACAACAGCCCGCAGCCACCCCCCTCTCTGCTGGACCTACCACTTGGGCCACCCACCACTCTCCACGACTACCTAGCTCCACGGGAAAATGTAGCGACACTACCCCTGAGACCAGACAATGGTACTGATATCCAAATGGACGATGGGTTCATTGTCCCCAAGAGAGGCAAAATAACAACAAAACGTCGCAGAACAGAATCAAACAGTTCACAGTCCTCCTCCATCACCCTCAACAATAGGTTTTCCTCCACCCTCAGTCTCGATGTCGAGGAACCGGAAACAACCACATCAAACTCTGCCCCCCCTCCTCAACAACAACGCCAAGCCCACAAACCACGCCGCACAATACCTCCTGATAACCAACAACCGAGCACCTCAAAGACTCCTGCCCCCCCCCTCCACCCCCCTCCAACCAAACCAACTCACGCATGCCACCCATCTCGTGCATCATTGCTCCCTCGGCTCGGCCGTTCATCACGGTAGCCAGCCTGCAGAAGGAACTTACTGGCCCCGTCACCCTCTCCAACGTGAAAGACAAAACGTCTTTTTACACAACCAACACTCGAGACCATATTTATCTGTACCAAAAGCTGGCCGCACTGGGCTACCAGCCATTCACCAACCTCCGACCTGAAGAGAAAGCAGACAGGGTGGTAATAAAACGCCTCCCCCTCTCCACCACCGCCGATGAAGTTAAGGAACAATTGATACATGAAGGCTACCCAGTGGCATCCGTCATACCGCTGCGTATGCCGGCTGATGCGGACACCAAACCCTATCTAATCACCACCAACACCACAGGAGAAGCTCCCCAGCTTCTTACCATGCGAAACCTCGGAGGCTGGGTGGTGAAGGTTGAGCGGTACCGCGGGTCCGGCAGGGTCCCGCAGTGTTACCGCTGCCAGACGCCCGGCCACCCCTCCACCAAATGTGACCGGAAACTCCGGTGCTTCAAATGCGCCGGAGAACACTGGTCCAAGGACTGCACCGCCGGCCCCGAGAAGAGGAAGTGCTGCCTCTGCGAGGGTCCCCACATAGCCACTTCCCCCGAATGCCCCAACCTGATTGCCTACCAGAAACGCCACCCCACACGCCAACCCGCCACTGCACCAACTACCGCCACTGCTCCACCACCTGATATCACCTCCCACCGCACCTTCCCCGCCATGAAAGGCAATGCCTGGGCACAACGCTCTACCTCTACCCTACCCACCCCCCTGCTCAATCCACCACCCACTACCGCACCTGACACCACCTCTCTTGGTGACACCATCAGAGATATCCTCAACCTATTCCGTACTTACTTCCCTGTCATCCGACGCACCATGACTGCACTCTCCCATGCCCGTACTCCCGCAGAAAAAATAGAAGTCCTCATCCAAGCCATCCTGTCCTTCTTTGATGAACCCACACCCTCCCCTTAAACTCCTCATTTGGAACTCCTTCTCCCTACTCCCCAAGCTCCCCGACCTCCTTCACCTGCTCCATAACCACTCCCCCGATGCCGTATTCCTATCAGAGACCTGGCTCTCCCCCACCGACCAACTCCAGATTCCCGGCTATGCCACCCACCACTCCGACCGTGATGGAAGGGGCGGAGGGGTGGCCCTGCTACTCCGATCCACCATTTGACACCACCGCCGCCACATCCAAACTTCCCCTGCGACCGAAGCGGTCGCAGTACGGCTCCACGGACACCCCTATCCTCTCACCCTCGTGTCCCTCTACCTACCCCCACAACACCCTTTCCCCACCGCTGACATTGTGGCCCTCGGGCGGCTCGACGTACACGTGGTGCTGGCCGGGGACTACAATGCCACCCACCCATTCTGGGGCTGTGTTACCGCCAACAGGCGGGGCAGCTCCCTCCGACAGCTCCTCCGGACGTCCCACCTCTCCCTCAACGCCCCGCCCACCCCCACTCTTTACCCGGCCCAACAGAACCGGCACCCAAGCATCATAGACTTCACTCTCTCATCACACCTCCCCGTCATTACTGACCTCCGCACCCTCACCTCCGGCACCTCCGACCACATCCCAGTCATTGGCTCTCTCCACTACCTCCCCCACACTGACCCCCACCTCCCCCGATTTGACTTCCCAAAGGCTGACTGGCGAGCCTTTCGTACCACCCTCTCCCACTCTCTTGACCTAACAGTCTCCTTCAACTCCCCTGCCGATGTTGACGCTCACACCACCACACTCACCCAGGCCATTTCGGCAGCTGCCCACTCCCACATCCCCATGGCTTCCCCCCGATCCCTCATCACCCCCTTCCCCCCACACATACGTGAGGCCTTGTCCCTGAGGAACCGCTTCCGCACGCGCTGGCAGGCCACCAGGTCCCCGATCAACAGGAGAATTTACATCCTGCTGCGGGGCTGGTGCCGTCGGTTGGCGAGGGAGTGGAAAGCCCAACAGGAGACAAAGCGCCTCGCCGCCCTCTCCTCCTCCACAGGCTCTCTCTGGGCCTACCTCCGAAAACTAAAAGCCACACCTACCACCATCCCACCCATCACCACTCCCACAGGAGTGGCGGAAACTGCCCAGGAGAAATCCGAAGCAGTGGCCGCCTACCTCCAAACCACCTTCACACCTGCCATCAACACCTCCCTGTCGTCTGACTCGTCAGACGACGAGGCTCACCACCTTTCCCGCCACACCACACTCCCCATCACACCAGAGACTCCACCATTCCCCCTGGTCACACCAAAGGAGCTGCAGTCCATCATCTCCCACTTCCGACTCAATGCAGCCCCGGGCTCTGACTCCATTCCGACCCCTCTCCTGCGCTACCTACCTCGAAAAGCCCTAGTCCTCCTCACCAAAATCATCAATGCCATGTTCCTCCTCTGCTACTTCCCATCCTCATGGAAGAATGCCATCATCTGCCCCATCCCCAAACCAGCCAAACCACCCACCCTCCCCTCCTCCTACCGGCCCATCTCCCTCCTTCCCATCCTCTCCAAAGTGGCTGAGAAGGCCATACTTCAACGCCTACTCCCCATCATCAATGACCACCACCTCCTCCCAAATCACCAGTTTGGCTTCCGCCCACACCATTCCACCTCCCACGCCATCGCCCGGGTGGAGCTCCTGGTGGTCCAAGGATTCTCCAGGCGGCAACACACAGGCATGGTGCTCCTGGACCTCGCCAAAGCATTTGATTCGGTCCCACATGCCCAGTTGATCCACCGACTCTCTGCCACCAACATCCCCCCACACCTGGTCCGACTTCTCTGCTCCTTCCTGGAGGACCGCTCCTTCCAGGTCCGAGTAGAGGGCCAACTCTCCCAACCACGACCCATCCAAGCCGGTGTCCCCCAAGGAGCCATCCTGAGCCCCCTTCTTTTCACCCTCCACATCGCCGACCTCACCCCTCCCCCAGGCACCTACCTGGTCCAGTATGCAGACGACACCTGCATACTGGCCTCCTCCGTTTCAGAAAAAATGCTCGGCGACCGTCTGAGCCGCGGTCTTACCTCCCTCTCAACCCAGTTCCATGCACACGGCATCGGGCTCAACCCCACCAAAACGGACGCCATCCTCTTCTCCCGCTATCACCCCCACCATGACCGACCACCTCGCATCGCCAACCACATCATTCCATGGTCCCCCACTGTTCGCTACCTAGGTATCACCCTCGACCAAAATTTCACCTTACTCCCGCACCTGGAATCCATACGCTCCAAAGCCCGTGCAGTCATGGGGCAACTAGCCCCAGTCCTTCGACCAAACTCAGGCACCTCACTCCCTAACCGCATCACTGTATACAGATCCCACGTCATATCCCATCTCACCTATGCATGCCCAACCTGGGCACACTCCTCCCTCTTCAATCTCCGACCGATCACCCGCACCTTGTTCCTCGGCACCCGTCTCATCCTTGGCCTCCCACGCGCCACCAACCGACAACACCTCCTCGACCAAACTGGACTCCCCCACATCCACAACACCATCTCCTCTGCCACAGAAAAATTCTTGAGAAACTGTTCCACCAACCTGAACCCCCTCATCCGACAAATGGCAGAACCTCCCCCCACAGCCCCACACCCCAGACGCCCCCTCTTTTCCACCACACACCTCCTCCCGGGTGACGCCTCAGACGGAGATGAAGCCGCCGATGCTGGAGGGGTCGGCGGATAACATCGGTGGCCCGCACGTCTACCGGTAACACTGCCCCACGAAGCACCACCTGCCGCCACCCTACCCGCAACAGTACCGCCAACCACACCACCCGATCACATCACCATATCAACAAGGTTGAGCCGAGCCAAACGTCTCAACCTCGCAACGAGAACAACATCCTTTCCAGCACAGCATCAGACCATCACACATCACAAAACATCATCTCCAAAGACTTTCAGTCGGAAGGGATATTGTAAATATGTATATATGTAATTCTTTTGTTTTTCTTTTTTTGTACCAATCAAGTGTCACCCTCCATGTATATTATGTATTACCAAGTGATCCTAATAAAGGACGCGAATTTTTTGGCAGGGCGGACCCCCTGGGGGGGTCCCCCATTAAAAAAAAAAAAAAAAAAAAAAAAATTATGTATGAAGTTTTAGTGAGGTCTTCTTTACCTCATACATTTGCCATATAATTAACACACACATCATTCCAAAATAGTTTGATTTTCTTTTCATACGTTAACGTAATATCTTTTAGACCAACAGAAATTATAAGTGTGGAGATAATTCTCACATATTGCGCATCCACAAGTGAAATATATATAATTTTATATCTATTGATTTAAAACAAACAAAGAGATAACAGCAGTTTTAGTAATTTGGATCATGTTTAGCAGCAAGCTACAATATATACAAATATTTTCAGACATAATTTTTAGATAATATTTAGGTTTAAAAATCTTTTAAATTGTTTTGTTATAGTAATGAATAATTTTGATTTTCAAACCATATTTGTTCCAACCTCTTGCGCTGACAGTGGTTGTTATAAAAAAAAACCTTGCAGACAAAAGTACTACTCTTAGGATGTACAATCAATTCTAACCCCTTGGTACGATTCTCCTATTAACGAATTTGATCGAGATTTTTCTTCACTAGATTCTATGTATCAGACTGGAAGTTATTAGTACAATATTACGCAGTATTATGCCCATTAAAAAGTTACATACGAAAAAAAATAAAATTTATGTTTACACTTTTGAGTTGATAAAGCTTAAGAGATGTCAGGGTCATAAAAAAAAATAACGTAACAATTTTCCGGAATTTCCAACATGGTAACCACTACAAAATGTAAAACTTTATCAGTAATATAATTAATAAAGATATTCATTGCTTCAAAAATCTGGCGAAGAGACAAAAATTTAGCCAAATAATGTTTTCAAGTTATTTTTATACATGTAGATGAAGCGTCAGAGAATCTACAGATAATTCGCTGTGAAAGTAAGGCATTATCTGTGAGCCTTGCAACTGGCAAATATAAATCTGCGGTCCTTGCTGACGTCACACACCGAACCCGACAGCGGACACCCTACACCCGGCGAGGAGTGAGATTTGAGCTGTCTGCCACTTCCTCCCCCCACCACTACCAACGCGCCCGGCGAGGAATGAGATCTGAGCTGTCTGCCACTTCCTCCCCCAGCCCCCTGGGATAGCCCACAAGCCGGCGCGACTACCTGCTGCAAACAGTTAGCCATTCCTCCGCTAGGAGAGCTAGGGGCGATTATCTTTCGCGCGTCGCCCTACCAGCTGTACGGAGCCGAGTGACATAACCTTCCCCTTTGAAGCCTTCCTCTCGACTGAATACCCAGCGGCGCGACCGTGAGTCTTATACAGCGCTCTTAGGGGGTTCACTGATCAGTTTTTATGCTATTGTGAGTGATGTATCAGTTTAAAGTCATTCCGAAGTGGGGACGATTTTTCGACTACTTGAACAGCCTTAACGTACAGTAAAAATAATAAAGGACCTAGTACAGAACCTTGAGGAACACCAATTTTTATATTACAAATATGTGATTTATATTCTATAATATGATTTTTTTCATTATATTGAGTAACACAAACAAGCTGAGTTCTGTTAGTCAAATATGAGTTAAACATTTCCAATGATGTTTTTGTAATACCGTAATTTTTCATTTTATGTAATTCCGTAAATTTGGTCAGTGGCCTCTCTCGTTCGCGTGGGAAAGGCCACGGCGACCCGCGTGCATCTATGCGAGAACTGAAACTGCAGGAGTGTGGCAATTAAGATTATTTCAGCATGTAGGCATTTTTCGAAGAAGGCAACATCACCGCATGGATATCTTCTAACATAATTATAACGTTATCTTTGGAGACTTCGGATGTAAACAATTGTAGTGAAATGGTATAGACTTTGGGGTTGGTTACGTCATTTTCGGGAATTTACTGAAAATGATACACAATGAATGTCATAAAAGCGCAAAAGTATATTTTCAATGCTATCAAGGCCAGTACACTAGTGCCCAGTTACAGATCTAGACATGTTGCGTATAATATCACAGATACCTTAAGCGTTAATTGTAGAACGATGCACTGTGCTTGCAATAGAAGTTTCGGAAAACTAGAGCCAAAAGTGAGTATGTAATAATTAAAATTCATAATATTTCATTTTTATTTTGTGTAAAGGCCCCTACACATGATCAGTTCAAATTAACAGTCGGAACTGCCGTGTGTGTGTACAAGGACGGTGGACTGATCAGTCGTAGTGGGGACAGTCCAAACTGTCAGTTAAGACTGCTCGGTCTGATCTGAGCTCCTGGACTGATTGTGTGTTCAAAGGGCCTCAATCCAATCCAAACTGTCAGTTCAGGCTGAGCAGTTCGAACTGGGTGCTGGACTGATGTGTGGGGGCTCAAATGCCAAAGAATGGTTGAAATTTTGATGTGATAGGTGTTTCAGATGGTCCGTCGTGTCCGTGTACAATCGGTTCGATGGTCATGTGACCTGAAGTCATTCAGAAGGCCCAAAAAATTCCATCCACCCATTCCATCCCCTTCCTAAGCTGTAACTGTTGACAGACGTTGGATAAAATTATAACCTTCAAAATGTTAGCAACGTAATACCGGAGAGATTCTGAAGAGAACCACTTTTCCGTAAAAATATAATTCAAATTGAAAATCTTTTTCTTTTTTACTTTATAACATGTTTTCTAATTATTATCTAAGAGGGTGCTGTTATACTTCAAGTAGTTTATAAATTATATTTAGTGTAGCTAACCTAGCCTAACCGAACATTCTCACGATTTTACACTATTTTTAATGTACCTGACGTAACATAACTAACCTTTGAAAATGGTCAGTTACTGGTAAACTACTTGAATGTAATACAATTCCCTCTTAGATATTGATTAGAAAAAATATCATGATTTAAAGAACAGCATTTTGGAATTTTTTTTTTATAATTTTTATGGAAAAGTGATTGTCGTTCTGAATTATCAACTTACATTTCAACACATATTAAGTTTGATTATTGATTAAAAAAAACTGAGATGTACTGTGAAACTGAAATTATATAACTAAATATCAGAGTGTAAAAATATAGTTTAATGATTATAATTGTTTTAACTTTCATGATAATCCACGTATACAAGAGAATTTTTCATCACATTTCAAGCCTTCTAGTCTGTTGGCAGCATCAAAATGTAAAAGTATTCGGACAGACGTGCAGATCAGTTGAATGGCTTGACTTGTTGACAGACGGACAGGTGGCAGATGGACGGGTGACAGACAGACACGTTGGATTATTGGGACTCCAGCTTTAGCTACATTAAAAATACCATTAATTGGTGTAAACAGTTGGTTAGGTTAGGGACATTTAATATAATTGACATTCTTTTATGGAAAAGTAGTACTCAAAGAGTACTTACACTGGGATGTTACTGCCTAGAAAAGTTATTTCCTGTAAAATTCAACCTGGAAATGCTGTCAGAAACAATGTAGCTACAAAGTTTTCAACGTAGCTTACCAGACCCAAACTAAACCACAATGTGTATTACTGCTTCAAGCATCAGTAGTTGCACTACTCCACATTCACTTGACCCGTAAAAGTTTTACAGCAACGGAACTGTGAATTGCAAACTCTTATTGAATTTAAAAACACAAGCTACTTAGTAGGCCTGTTTCTGTATTTGATATTTCAAAAATGTACAAAAACATAAATTTATTTTCTTATTTAATTTAAAATACTTTAATTCAACTGTATTTGGAGTGTAGAGGATCAGTAGCAGGGATTTGTGGAAGAGGGGGCCAAAGGAAGCTACAAGAATATATTTTTTTAAAGGTCCTTTTTCTGGGGTTTGTGGTGGGGGTTGAAAAATGTTATCCTTCAAAATGCATTTTGAGGCTACCTAGGGAACCTTCATGATTTTAAAAGTATTAAATTCTTAAATAAAATAAGCCACATATGAAAGGTAGATACAGACTTAAAATACCGCAGCTTATGATCGTGTACTTATATGTGTTGAAAGAGAAAGCCTCTCTGAAATATAGTGTGTTTAGTGCCATAAATTGAACCATACATCAGTCTTTTTAAGCTGTTTAATTAGTTGCATAATTATTGTGAGAAAATAAGTTTTAGAGTGGGGGTCATGGCCCCTCCCTAATTATGCCCTTGCTGTTCAGTTTTAATTTCTGTCACTATGGAAATAGAGGTTAGGTAATTGTTCCATGATATAAAAGTTTCAGTATGTTAATGGACTGGATATAACAAGAGACACTGTATTTCAACATGTGCACAGTCATCAGTAGAATTTTTACAGGTGACTGACAAAATATGTATTCTGAAAATTTTTCAGCAGGTAGCTATTGTAAAGAACAAACAAGCAATAAGCAGTTTGCAACCACTGAAAAATAAAGTCCCTAAATCTGCGAAACATCCTTTTTTATAGTTCTGTTGTATTTATGACTGTTTACGTGAAATATGTATTGCCGTTGCACAATACCACTTATAAGCCTACCTATTTGTTAAAATTTGAATTTTAAACTATCATAAAAATGTAAGGAATCTGCCAATCAAACCCTCAAATACAATCAAATTCTTAGTATTCACATGATTCAGCATTGGAGGAAAAAGATTTAAGAAAAATGAGCGAAAAATATACTGTAATTAAAAAATTCAACACTAATAACCTCTGAAATTTACTAGGTCAGTTTTTGACGTGATAACGTCTTATAAATCGATGAACGCCGGCTGCACGCACGAAAAATTGTCACGTTTCGCCTGAGTCGAGTGTGCAAGAACCGGCCAACCACCGTGCGAGAAAATCTTCTATAGTATCAAACAGGTTAAGGCGGGCTTTTTAACTAATTGTTCGTGATTATATTTAAGTAAATTATTTAAATTAAATTTTTAAAAACTGTAAATAATATTTGAAAATTAAAAAGTATGCAATTTTTCATAAATATTTTCTTATGACCTTATCATGTAAAATTATCATCCGTAAACCAACTTTACAGACAACCCCCTTTTATCTTTATACCTATTCTGTTACCATTCTCCAAGATATTTTACTTTTAAAATATAATTATAAAAATAATTTTTAATATGTATTGATTCTGGAAACTTATTTCATGAATAAAACATATAAAGGGTTAATGTTTCAGCACAATAGTTAATTTTTTTTTTTGTTGTGCATTATTTTATTTTGGAGCCTTGAGACCTAGATTCAGATTGGAGGGGTATGTTCAAATTACTCTTTGGGATTCTAATTTATACTCGGATTCAAGAAAATTGGGATTCGACACATCACTATAAATGTTTTTTTATAATGTTTTTTTATTTATTTATTTTTTAAGTAACTGCAGTCAAATTTTAATGTTCTCTCTACATTTGCGAGTGCGTGGTCTTCCAGGTGCAGAAAGAGATAAGACGGGAATACCGAGCGGTGCTGCAGATGCTACACCGCTCGGGCTTAAGAAACGCCGGCCAGCTTGGGGTCCACTCGAGGGCCCTCCACTCGTCCCCGCCGAGCACCCAGCAGCGCCCCGGCAAGGACGACGACAAGAAGCCAGGGAAGGAGAACGAAGACGATGACAAAATTTCGTCGCTCTTGGCCAAAGCTTTCTTGTGGATGCTGACGGCATACATGCTCATTGCGATAGTGTCGCTTCTTTTTCCCAGTAGCAATCAACCCGAGGTAAATTGTACGTTGATGTTTGAAAATTTTGATGCGTTTTGTGCCGACCTTGACTTGTATTGCTTGTTAAATAGCTTGCAGTTTTAAATAATTCTTCCTCATTGCATGAATCATTCATTTTCAAAGAAGGTTTTGGATGTTTTCGTTTGTTTACTATTCATATTCCACATATTAACTCCCACATAATTGACTTTGGATGTATTATTTTTATCATTAATCCATATTTACTCCCTTTTCACTACTTCAGGAGTAGAATTTCATTTTATACACACACACACACACACACACACACACACACACACACCCACACCCACACCCACACAGACACACATACACACACACATACACACATACATTTACATTTACAACCTACACATACACCAATTCGTCACTTAGCACAATTCTTAAAAATATTTGCGTTATTTGAAATTGTGTATTCTGAAGCATTAGTTGCCATAAATAACTAGGCTAATTTACTTAACGTGTTCCAAAATGTGTCGGTAAATATTCTTTACGTAATATAAATTCATAGAATAACACTCAACTATAAATATGTCACACCATATATTTTTATAAGCCTACCATCGAATACATTGTGTGACAAATACGACACAGCATAATGATAGATTGGAGGTTATGTATGTACGAGGGTTATTTTTTTTTCAACCTCCGATCGGCTGTAATAAAAAAACGGGAATGAATTGGGAAATTATTTTAATGTCAAAAGAAACGTACATCTTTACTCTATTTTTCCACTTAATCACCGTGCAGATTGAGGCATTTGTCGTACCGATGCACCAGCTTTCCAATACCCTCTGCATAAAATGATACCTCTTGCCTATTCAGCAACGTTTTAACAGTGCCCTGCAGTGTGATTACAGTTTCATTTCTTCATGGCATGCCCATTAATCGATACCCTAATCGCTCGTACACGAATCGACACGTCTCGTAGTGTTTACGCCCTTCCACCAACCATGTGGAGCAGCCAACTCACACCTCAGTTGAAGCTTGGTTATGGGAATGTCAACATGGCTGCAACGATAAACTGTACGGCGAAATGCGAGCTGCGTGGACTCATCGGTTTCTTACAGGCAGAAGGGCACACCAATGATGAACTGCAGAGCACTGTTAAATCGTGGCTGAATAGGCAGGAGACATCATTTTATGCAGAGGGTATTGGAAAGCTGGTGCATTGGTACGACAAATGCCTGAATCTGCACGGTGATTATGTGGAAAAATAGAGTAAAGATGTACGTTTCTTTTGACATTAAAATAATTTCCCAATTCATTCCCGTTTTTTTATTACAGCCGATCGGAGGTTGAAAAAAAAATAACCCTCGTACTTATTGTCATTCAGCTGATTATCTTGTCCGCCTGGGCGTGACTTTCAACTCACATTGCATACCTTTCCACGAACTTTCCAAACCATCCTTTACCGGCAGTGAAACTAATATTTCTGTCCAGATATTTAGGTACATTTTAATTTTTCTAAATAAAGAGCTTATTCGCATATCACCGCTTGGTTCACACCATCTATATATAAATGTGAGGAAAAATGGGTACCAGACTAAAAAAATTTGTCTATCTGAATACTGTGTAGAAATGTTTAGGGACAAGATTATACGGTGCATTGCGACAAAATGTAAATAACTCTGCATAGCACGTCAATACATCATTTAACACCAAAATGCTAGTTAATACACCATAATGCACCGAAATGCAAGTAAAAAACATTAAATCAATCAGAATTTTTAATCGAAAATTAAATAATATCATTAAATGACAACAATTTAGTATATTAAATTCTATTAATGTAGTTTATTTAGCATGAAGTTTATACAAAAATGTTAATATTTAATAGATTGGGGGGAAATAATCACTTTTTTTTTTTTTTTTTTAACTTTTAACTGTAATTACCAATCAATTTTTAAATTTTGTGCTGGTACATTTTTTAAACACAAAAATATTTCCATCTCTCTTTATTGTCCCAAGTAGTGAAACATGTGTATTACAAATAATTACATAAATTTTAAAAGTGCATCACATGTCAGTCAGAATGATGCTGTTTTTATGAAACATTGAAGTGTCATATCAATATGAAAAACTGAATTCATAATAAGTTAAAAAGTGACACTATTAACTCCTGTTTAAAAAACTATAAAATAGTGTTTTTAAGCATTCGTTATCAATCTTGTGTTTGGCGGAGGATGCTTAAGTCAGTGTGATTTTATAAAATGTGTTTAATTCACCACATAATTCTATTTAGTAGTTTTAATAGTTGCACATTGTATATGACCTTCATGGTTCTAGGTGATTCGCTATGTTTCTTGGAATGAGTTTGTGCACCACATGTTGGCCAAGGGGGAAGTGGAAGAAGTTATAGTTCGTCCAGACGTTGACATTGTAACCATAATACTACACGAAGGTGCTGTTATAAAAGGTAAAAAAGTAAGTATTACTAATATTTTTATGGTAATTTACTTCGATAAATATGAATTATGAAAAAAAATATCACAAATGAGTTAGTTGTTGATGCTTAGTGTTTTGAAAAATTGAAATTATATTTACTACCTATATGTTATGTTTTACATTTATACAGTTACGACAGTAGCTTTAAGGACGTGACGCGACTTCAGAATATTGCGTTACTGTCAAAATTGCGTTACTGTTTGATAACCGCAAAACAAACCGAAACAAGCAACTAGATACTATATAACATTTCTTGCACTTGTGTTCGTTCTACATTTACAACAGCATCAAAATTTATAGTAGTTTTTAATTAACTTTTTTTTTTAGAAAATTATGTTTTACTATCTTATAACCTGTGGGTTTACTGGTGGCAACCTCAGTGTATTGCTGATATTGGACCACTGTCAGACATTTTTGTGAATATTTCCAATATTGTGTGAGATATATTTAAGATTTCATTCATATCAAAACCATATTAGGTTGAAATTTGTAATGTCGTAAGAAGTACCTCAAGAATCGACAAGTAGTGTCCTGCCTGAGGCAGGGTCTGCATGGATGGAACAAGGATAACACTCGCAGGAGCCGGCTGCCCTATCCGAGCAAGAAGGCATGAGGCATGAGGATAGATGAAATAGGGTATGAATCGGTGGGGGAAATGGGAGTACCCTGAGAAAACCCACAGGCTGTCACATAGTCTGCCACATTTCCCACTTGTGAAAATCTGGGTTTGACTCTGCCGGGATTCAAACTCTGGTTGCCTTGAACTTAAAATGGAAGGGGAGGGGATGTGTGTGAATGTTCTAACCACTTGACCATGGTGGCTCTTACTGTTGTAAGAAGTAATATTGATTATTTTCAAATGTAGCTTAAGAATGCAGATTTTATAACTCTGGTTTTAGTGTGTTCAGAGATGATATCTCACTTATCTTTATTTTTATTCCATATTATGTGATAGACTACTTTGAAATTCATGAAGGACGTGTATATTTAACTTTAATTTATATTTTGACATCTCTGAATTTTTCACCTTTATTTAATTTGATTATATGCACAGAAATATTAAATTTGATTTGGTTGTATGCACAGAATGATTAAAATTTACTTCCCCCTTTTTCATGTCATTACATAGGTACTACATACACCTACATTATTTTAAGATTTTTGAAACAATCACGTCTTCATTTGAAATGTATTATACAGGTATAAAATTTTCTTATCATACTTATAAGTGATTATTATTTATGCTGAGTACTAATGAAACAAATTTCTCAAAAAATATTCACCCTCCCACTTGATTGGATTCGTTACTTTTCACCCTCTTTTGAAGGTTATTCTTTCTCAGTTCTACATTATTCGGTTTATTAGCTCCCACTTAATTTGCTTTGAAAATTATATTTTTATTATTAAAACAAATTTATTTGATTCAAGTGTAAAATTCAAGTGTGAATACCAAATTAAAAAAAAAATTAAATTTTCCTAAAATGAATGCTTTTCGTATAATTATCACCCTCGACCCTCTAAATTATTTTAAAGAATTTTGCATTAAATTTTTTGTAATTATAAGTTTAGTTACAACATGAGAACACATAAATCCGCTCGTTACTGAGGTTAGATATTTAGGCGAGTGTATGGAAATGCATGAAAGTGTCAAGAGTGCTATAATGAAAATGTGACATCAATCATTGCTTGCTGTCATCTGTGTTTTTCTTTGGCAAGCAATTTGATAACTATAGCGCATCTCATCCTTATATCACAGTTTGCATTTAAAGGGCATGTACTTTCTCTTTCCAATGCACAATTTCTGCTATTAGCTCTGGCCATGTTTCGGTGTGCTCTGTTGCCAGATACAAACCATACACAACTTTGTGTAATGTAATGATAATGACAATTGGTTTAATGTATTGGAAAATATTGTATTTTATAAGGTTAAATTTAAAATGAAAATTGTGGAAACACATTTTCCTGTTAAGAAGTTTGCACATACGTGGTGGAATGCCGTGTTTTAATAGTAACTGTTACATATAGTTCCTCCTGTGAATTAATAATTGGTGTTTAGCATTTAATTATTTTTTTCTGTCAGTCGTCTACAACTGTAACGGTACTATTTTAGAAATACTGTATAATAAAAATCGAAAATAGTTTAACTAAAAAATATATATTGAAACTTAAATCAACGATGGTCGACAGAGTAAGAATTTTAGTTTTAGTAACCCAGGTGGTATCAATCTGGCAACAGTGTAAGCGTGAAACAGACTTTAATCAAGTACTAAATGATTGTTTTTATTGTAACAAATAAGGAAAAGAAAAACCTGCAGGAAGTCTTGACAGTCGTCTGACTCTCAGCGTCTGCCGGCTGTACTGCAGTTGTGTTGTGGTGTTGGACGCGCAGATCGACCACAGGACCTTCCACATGAACATCGTGGACATCAACCGCTTCGAGGAGAAGCTGCGGCAGGCGGAGCGCAAGCTGGGCGTCTCGGCGGACAACGGCGTGCCCGTCATCTACGAGCGCAGCTCGGACACGGCGGGCAAGCTGCTGGCGTCGCTGATCGTCGTGGGGCTGCTGCTGTCGCTGCTGTCTCGCAGCAAGAGCATCCGGCCCCCCATCAGCATGGACACCTTCGTGAGTCGCGCTCCCGGGGACACCCGCAGGGTGTGCGGCCCCCGAGACAGGGATCTGAGAGGCAATTCTGTAGAAGTTGGGATGGAAATAATTTTTTTAAGGCAGTAAACTTTGTTTCATGATGGTTTTGTGAAGAAGTTGAGAACTGTGTTGCAGTGGAAAGATGACGGCCGTTGCGAGTTGAGGGATTTCCGTGAAGTATTAATAATAGTTCATGTCCGAGGGACATCATTTTTCAGCGTGAAATATTTTTTGTATTGATTTTATGTAATTAGAACAGTATTTTTCAAACCCAACTATTTCTTCAAGTCTTTATGTATGCGCAATCTAGATGACTTTAGAGCTAGCCAGAGGTCGGGATTGTTACAACAGAGAAATTTTTTTTTAATATAGTTTTGTCTGGGAGTGTTTTTGGTGTCACATAGGGCTCTTTAGGTGGGAAGATAGAACCGAAAGACATATTGGTTTCCACAGTTTTCATGCCATAGCATAGGAAGTTAAAGTTGGTGAAGGAAAGTCAGGGACTTTACTATAAATACCGGAAAAGGGCATATGAAAAGGAACACAGCTCAACAGAGCAAAACCTCATGAAATGTCAACAAAATTAAATGGTAATACTCTAGGGCAACGCATGGAGACTCGTCATGGCACATAGAAATAAGGCTGTCTAAAACACATCGAGGTCCGCAGGCGAAACTATGTTAAGACCAGACTTAATTTGGAAGGTGGTGGACCAAAGAAAGAATTTGGAAAAAATGGAAACAAAACTTGCGATTACATTTCCTCTCCTGCTATGACCACCACTTACCATGCAAGCAACGTTCATGACTTACCTCAGTTACGTCCCTAGCGCCACCGCACTACTAGCTCTAGCAACGACTGAAACAATGATAATGCATATCCCAGGGGTTACAAGCATATTTAAGCCCTGCCAAAAGTTGATGTGCGCATGCATGACATCGGAGGTGGGGCAAATAGGGGAAGGAGTGGAGGAGCTGGAAAAATTTGTGGAAGGAGAAGAGGGGAAACACAAGGAGGTGAAATATCATGGAGGACATATCTCGCCATCTTCGTTTGTCTGCACCCAGTGCAAAATTTACCCTGTTAAAAACTGTTTCGACATAAGTTATGAGAAGAATTATTTTCCCCCAAAATTATAGCATTTTGATTTTATTTTGAAATGTTATCACTGGTAGTTATTTATGATTGTGTATTAAAAATATTTGGTCACAGTAACTAATAATTTAGTGCTGGGTAGAGATTCCAAAGCTTTTGAAAAACAAATGTAACAAACATTAACACAAAAACTACAACACTTTCTGGATTTTGGTTTTGTGATTCTGAACCATACTGGCCTCGCCTATCAACTGTTTTTGGCTTGATGTATGTAATAAAAATCACCTTTTTATAAAAATAATTTTGAAAAATTTGATTAAAATATCTTCAAAAAGTCCTGAAATTCGTTCACTGGGTATTTATAGACTCCCTATAACTTTATCACAATATTATTATACGTAATTTAAACATTTATTTATGTTATGTTTTATAAAAGTCATTTGTTTTAATTTTTCTTCACAATTTAAAATATTTTATGTTTAGGATAAAAATTAGTTTTCTTACTCAGAAATAAATATAAAATCAAAAGAAGATGTTTACTATGTGTGCCTCAAATTACGCAGACTGTTGATTACAAAAATACATATAAATATGTAGAAAAAATTACTAATTTTTGTATTTTGGTAACTCCCAAAAATTAACCTGTGTAGCTAAGTTGCATCAGTAGACATAGAACTTAAGCTTTAAGTAATTAATGTTGCAAGTGATAAAGAAGTTCAGACCTTATTTCCTATTTAGTTTTTTTTTTGCAAAAAATATCTTTTTTTTTTTTGTAATGGTTAGTGAAGTTAGACATTTCATTTCGAAGTGAAGTTGAAGCAAGCATTGCTAAAACATATTTTGTTATATTGAAATTTTAATCCAAGTTTTTTTACAAATAGTCATATGCACATCACAAATGAAATTTGTACTTTTTATTTAAAAATTTTTTTTATGTACATATCTCAGTGGCACTAAACCTGTAGGGCAATTATGGAGAAAAGTGGTTGTTTGTTTGTTTTTGAAATTGTCCTACAGGCTAAAGTATTTTTAATATCTGGACCCCACCCCCTCTACCTTAAAAATTGTGCCGTTAAATAATACTTGAACAGTGAATTTAACAAACTTTACTATGTTTAAACCAAGATCAAAATAAAAATTAATTTTGTTGCTGAAGTCTAATGTCAGAAAATATAATATAGTGACTTAGTACTTGGAAGCTTAACAAACCCTAGTTTTGACGCGTGTTTCTGTGCAAGTGTGCGGTAGGACTGAGGAGAACGGTGGTGATGTCCTGGTAGACGCAAATGGGGCGTGCCAAGTTCACGCTGGTGGACCCGCTGACGGGCCCCGGGAAGGGGGTGCGCTTCTCCGACGTGGCCGGCCTGATGGAGGCCAAGCAGGAGGTGATGGAGTTCGTGGACTACCTCAAGCGGCCGGAGCACTACAAGAAGCTGGGAGCCAAGGTCCGAGGTCGTCCGCGGGTCGCATGGTCATGAGGTTGTGATCAGTAGGCCTGTGCTGATACTCAAATTTCAAATACGAATATGAATAATAAATATATTTGTATTCAATTCTACCTTAAATACTAACTATTCGAAATAACGAATATTCGTTTGGGTACGAATACTTGACATAGCATACCGCATGAGTCTGTCATATACCAACGTTCACTGCTCATATTAAGTCATTTGCACTATATAAATAAATACCCTCATTAATACAAACATGAAGGGACCATAATTTGGTCACTTTGCAATGATTTAATGTGTACTAACCAAACTATTACAAAATTAATTACAATTTTCATATAATTTCTAAAAACAATTAAAGTAAAATTAAAAAAATTTGCACACAATTTTATACTGTACCAAATGTTAATTGCAAAGTAAAATTTTAGGATGGATACCCTTTAGCTCAAAATTTTTTCTACTTTATTACATTTGAAAGGATTTAATAAATAAGAATAAAGCAAAGTTTCAGAAATTACCTACAAAAAACCCTACTAACATAAGTTTCAGTAAAATTTCGAAGCTTTTTCTCCAACCTACAATGAACCAAAGCAATGTCATCAATATTATGTTTAATACATTAACCACCCTTTACTACATGTAATTAATTACCCTTGGAACAAAAACAACTGTACATTACATAACAACCATATTTTTGTATCAAACCTATTAGTAGTTAGCACTGTAATGCCTATTTCATTTAGTGTATAGGGACTGTGAAAACACTTTGTATTAGTGTGAGTTTTCGTATTAACAGTGTTTTTATTAATGAGGTTTCACTGTGGTAGATATATTTTATATTATATTGAATTTTGCTGTTATCAGGGTTGGAAAAAAAAAAGTTTTTTTTTTTTTCAAAACATACACCCTGTTTGTTTTGTCTAAACAAGGTTTTTGTTGGTTTAAACCAGCTTCTTTTATTACAGTAGTTCTTTTGGTTCTCAGCAAGTACAAGTGAAAGCCATACACCATCCTGCTTTCTGCCAGTCACGTTGAACCAAAAAACTTATAATATGAAATATCTGACATCCAGCAAATCATCACATCTGACTGGGACTTAACCACAGAAAGGGTATTTCCCCACAGGAGGAGGATTCTCCATAGAATGGTGTTTCCCACATATTGAGGGTTACACTACAGTCTGGGATTTCCCAAAGAAAAAAAATTTTGTTTTTAAATGGTATATTTAATTATTTCCTCTTGTTTTTTACATTATGACTACATATCACAAATTAATTAAATTTTTTATGAGTTTTTAGCTGGGTATAATTTTCAACTTTTTTAGATAGTTAAAATGATAAGATCTTGATTATTACGCTGTTTATCGTATAATCGTCGCACACACAATTGTCGCACCAATATTTTAGACAGTCAAAATTTGGATTAATAAACCTCTCGCGAAAACGTCTCATGATGTTTTTGGTCCCGCTATTAGATTCCGAGCGCTTTGTGTAGGTATTTTTTCCGTATTAAAACAATGTATTTTAAAGTAGAAATCTAATATTTATTCATACATTACCACTTATTTAATTAATGGAAATACAAAGTTGTTTGACGTGTAAATTTTCTTTTAAAGACGTTCTTTAACGTCTTTAAAAATGTAGCCAGCGCTAGTTGGCATCATTCATGTTTGGTTATGTTGCTTCCCTTATAGAGCGCGCACTTGTAGTCAAATATCAATATCTCGCCGTTTGCATGCAATGCGCGCTCTCTGTCGAGTGCCGAGTTAAATACATTTGAGAGCCTACACTCTTTCGTGGTAAGTGTGTACTACGACAATAGTTATGCGTTAGTTAAGGCTCACTTTTGGGTCACAGATTATTTTTTTCTATTTGAAGTTGAAGAAAGGTTTTTGTTGCATGACTTATTATTCAAATTATTTGGCGTGCTTTTGTATACTATACTTTTTAAATAAACGTACTGTCAATGAATGGGTTTCGTTTTTATGAATAACTTTACCTAACAAAAAATTTTTTTTTCTAATAAAAGTCACACCCATACTTTTCAAACTTGGTTTTAGAATAAAATGTGTGACGATTATGCGATAAATCATGGTATATAATATTTTGTTCATGTAAATCACAAGATCACTAATGAGCAAACTATTGTTATTACAGTGGAATTAGATTCTTTCATTAAAAATATTAAGAGATTCTATTAAAAAAAAACGATATTTAAAATATTATTTTTTTTAATAAAAATATTTTGGTTGATAAAAAACGTGGTTTAAATCAGCCAACCCTTGCTATTATACATAAATAAATTACTCTTTGATATCAAAATGTTGTGAGCAGTCCTGAGATTGGTTCACCTGGGGTCAGGTTGTCGCTCCTCCTCCACGGCGATGTGTTGCGACAGGTCCCCAAAGGCGCGCTGCTCCTGGGCCCGCCCGGCTGCGGCAAGACCATGCTGGCCAAGGCCGTGGCCACCGAGTCCAACGTGCCGTTCCTCTCCATGAACGGCTCCGAGTTCATCGAGATGATCGGCGGCCTGGGCGCTGCGCGGGTCAGGTGCGTGTGCGCGGTGCCGGCCTGTGAGCACAGTGTCCTGGGGCCCGCCACATTCTGTAATCTGGCACCGATCGAGAGACACTCGCGTTCAGATTTTTTTTTGGGCGGATTTCGGCCGTTGGCCTTGGCTGCCTGTAGGCCCTTTCGAAGCTTCGATTAAGCGAATCGATCGAAGCTCGTTTTACCGTATTTACCCGCCTATGGGTCGCACATTTATGCCAATTTTTAGTTTAAATAATGTAGTGCGATCCTTATGCAAGTTTTTTACTTTGGGTTAAATAATAATAACTCACTGTGGGATTGAACATGTGTCCAAATAACTAGCCTATGTTTGTTTTAATGAATATAACACTATGAATAATTATAATTTATTTAATCAAACATAATGCATTCTCATTTCGAATGATGTTTGTAGCAGTGGGCAGGAATTATGCTATTTTACAATCTTGCCCCTACTTATTTTCAATGTCATTGATGGCTAAGTTCACTCTCTCTGAGGGGCAGATATCATTCAAACTAACCTGAGGCCCAGACACACATGAGTAAATATTACATACCTACATTTAAAACAACATATTTTGGGTTTATCGCACCATATAATCTTGTCCCTAAACAAATGTAATGAAATTTAATTGAAGTTCATGAAAATGTCTAGAAATCTTTTTGCCATGTACTTGTAGATACAGAGGTATTCATTCTCTTGGATGAACTAAAAGGTTTCTGGTCAAACACCCCCTCCAGGGACCTGTTCAGAGAGGCGAAGAAGCGATCACCGTGCATCATCTACATCGACGAGATCGACGCCATCGGGCGGAAGCGCGGCGGGGGGGCCGGCCAGGCAGACGGGTCGTCCGGCGAGACGGAGCAGACGCTCAACCAGTTGCTGGTCGAGCTGGATGGGATGGTGACCAAGGAAGGCGTCATCATGCTGGCGTCCACCAATCGAGCAGACGTCCTCGACAAGGTAAAACTGTTACGTGGTGGTGAGAGACAAGACCTTATTTTTTTCATTTTTACCTCAATTTTGTTATTAATTTTATGTTTTATTAATGTTGTGCAATCTATCTATAAAAATGGATGTTAGTATTCATGATGTCGATAAACTCCGCCACCGTTTGACCAATCACCATTAGGCATATGCGAATATTAAATTTTCTTTGCGATTCGACGTGCGAAGCAAATAGTAACTATTTGTGCGAAGTCGAATTGAATGCGAATATGTAGTTGCATTTTACAAGCAAAAAAATTTTCTTAATTGTTTTTATCTCAACTCGCCAACCCCATTAATAAAGTGCCCCACGTTAAAAAGAAATTGCAGCTTTAATCTGTTTTATTTAAAAACGTAAAACAAACTATTTTGAAAAAATCCTTATATGTATTTAAAATTAAATTATAGTTTTATAAACACACACACTATCACACAACATAAATTGAAGTACTGTTCTTTTGAGCCTTCAAAAATTTTTCATTGTTATAAGTATAATATAATGAACTCTTTAATACACGGAAAAATTATTGAACTCCAATGTCCATTTGGGGCAAGAAAAAAAAACAAAAACTATTTAAAAATATACACAATCAAAACACCATTTAAATCTATTCGTATATAAAACATTTAAACACTAGGCTCTAGTTATAGCATGTCAGCAGTTTATCTTTTACTTTAAGTTGGCATGTAAAAACACAAATTGCTCTACATGCTGAGGAAGCAAGTTTTCTCTTTGTGTTGAAACCACATTTCCAGCTGCTGATAAGAGATGCTCTGTATTTACTTGTGTGGCAGGAACCCCCATATACTTAAGAGCTACTTTGGATAAATATCGGTACTTTGTGCCTTCATTTTTCCACCAATACAATGGATTCTCATGACTGCTGATGCGGGGTTCTTTTGAGTACCGTCGTACCTCTTCTCTCCTTCATCATAATCTTTATTGTCTTGCGCTGGAATATTATCCAAGACAGCCCATACTTTTAATTTCCGACAAAAGATTGGCTTCTGATTCCATTGTTGATAGAAGAACACCTTTAAATCTGGGATCTACCAATATTGCAGCATGTTGTAGAGGCTCTTGCATGTAGTTTGGAAACCTTGACTTAAGGTTTTTATGCAACGCTCTTGCAAGTGTCACTCCATCTTTTTGGCAGCAATGTGCGATTTGAGGTTACATAGAAGACAGTGAAGTACTGGAATGATCATAGACAATGTTGGGTAAGTGTTTCCACTCATTTCTTCTGTGGTCTCTGCAAGTGGTTGTAAAACTTGAACAAAGTTCTCAGCATGTTTCCATTCCACTGCGGTCAGCATGTCTGTTTCACCAGAGTTCACGTGGTCGGCAACAAGAGCAGGTTTCATTTCCAGCAGTCTCTTGAACATTTGGTACTCTGAGCACCAACGAGTATCAGCATGCTGAATTACCTCTAGTTCAGGCATGTTCAACTGCTCCTGGAGTGTGTGTAGTCTTTTCCTAGCACGAGTACTTCTTCGGTAATGACCAACTATACTCCTGGCCTTAATAAAAAGTGTGGTTGAACCTGGGCAATCATTCTTGCTGTTTTCAATTGCAATTTGAAGTGTATGAGCAAAACATGATCTTGAACCATCTCTAAATAATGACGCAGAAGCCTGTCTGAAATCATGGGCATTGTCAGTGATACAGAATAATGGTATAGGTGACACTGCTGGGTCGATTCCCCAGTCAATGAGAACATTTTTTAGGGTAGCAGCCACATGAACAGTTGTGTGGGATTTATTTACAACAATATTGCTCATTGCAAATTACATAGAAGTAAAGTCAGGTCGGAGATAATGGCAGGTAAGGCTGATGTAACTGTCTGTTGAACGTGAAGTCCAGCTATCAGATGTAAATGCTATGGATGATATTGTTGGTAAATCTTGTACAAGTATTTCCTTAGGGTTTGTTTTTTTTTCCTTCATAAAGAGCTGGAATGTAATGTTCATAGAATGTAGTTCTATATGGTACTGTATATGTAGGTGCAAAATTTTTGTGTCCCATTAACTCTTGAAACCCACACCCTTCTACAAACTCATAAGGCAAACGTTCTGTTGGCAACATTTTGGTAATTTGTTTTGTAATACTTTGTGCTTTAGGATCGGTTGGTGACATCTTCTGCGTACTTCTGAACATAGTCGATAAAGTAGACTGCAGCAATTGTGGTTTTTTCTTTGTAGAAGTTTCTTCAAGTTCCTGAATTTTTTCTTTATCTTTCAATAGCTCCTTGTAACACAGTGTGTTTTGCCTCCAAATGGTTCTGGAGTGTTGTAGTGCCTACAAGAAATATTTTTTTTTTATGTCATACTCATTTTCTTGAGTAAATGATTTCAATTGTACAATCAATATAACATTTAAAATTTACTAGATGTGTTTTTAAAATAGATAAAGTTATATTTTAAATATTTAAACTAGGGATGGGTCCGGTTCTCGGTTCTCGGTTCCTACGGTTCTCAGCATTTTAACCGGCACCGAGAACCCCAGCTAAAATGTCGGTGCCGGTACCGGTACCGGCAGTATAGCAAAACCCTTTACGAAAATAGTCCTTCACTATAACTTAACTTCAGCATGAAATGGCTCAACTCACGTCCAAACCACATATGAATTATTTTTTTGGACTTCCGTGGAATAATATTCATCTCTAACTATAAAATAAATAACACGTGAAAATATTTAATGTTCTCGCCACATCTGTAAACAAAGTACGTTTTACAATCAAAACATAACAGTTGAAGGTGCCATAGATGTAGTTCATAGAGGTGTGCAACTCTATGACGTGCCTCAGCAGAGATGTGAGAACAGAAAGACGCCATTTTTGTTTCAATTTGTTTTTAAAAATAGGCAGTTAATTGAGTCGTTGACACGTAAGGGTGACTGGTGTATTGCAAATTCCACAGAATATTTGTTTATTATAATTAATGATTGATTAAAAATTTTCCGTAATAATTTTCGGCGTTATAAAATTTTTTTGTGCAGTGCTTTGGAATGTAAGTTCACTGCATCTGCAGCCATCTAGTGTAATGGCTAGTAACTTTCTCATTTAGACAAACGGGATTTTTTTGAAGGGGGAAGTTACAAAATGCTTGTTGACACATGCAAAGTATAATTATTCTGGCCAAATAGAGCAAATTGTGTAAGAAATGGCATCAGAAGTGTGGCAGTAATTTACTGTTGACTGTGCAAAGATACTGAATTCAATGTAGGCAATAAGTTTGATGGACAATTTAATATTCTAATTCTTTGAAAGTTCACCATCATTGTATTTATTTCCATTATTGTAACTTTTTCTTTTTATTCCTATGTTTTAAAGTAGGGTTTAATTAATATAGTAAATTTTAGTTTTATTAAGGTTGGTGTGTTTACTGTAGCTTGAAAACTATACTAAACCTTTTAATTTGCTTTGATAGCCTCTTTGAAGACTGAATCATTATGCCAATGCATTTCTTTGTAAGCATACAATAAAAAACATTGAGGACAACAATACAAACAAATTATTATTTTCAGTGTTATAAACAGTAAATTGTTGAAGATGTAAGTATGGACACATGCTTTTTTGTAGCCAAAACAGTAAATAGTTTATTACTTAAAACACCTCATAAATAATGTGTGAATAATATTTATTTTATTTTTTTAAGTCAGAACCGAGGAACCGAGAACCGAGAACCGATTTTTAAGAACCGGTACCGAACCGAGAACCGGGAAAAAACAGGAATTGACCCATCACTAATTTAAACAAAAGACATTCATCTGTTTTCATGTTTTAAATGGAAATCATATGTAATAATGAAACTGCCCTCAGATGGCAATTAAAAATAGTGCAATATTCTCGAATAGGTATTCTTCTGGAAAACAACATTATGAAAATTTTATTTTTGAGTTCCTATCATTTACCTAGTTGATGACTGTTAAACTGCATTGCAGCATTTTAAGTTGTTAATTGGTCATTTTCAGTTCTTTTAACATTTGGTTAGGTAAGCTTAGCTACAAACTAAAATACTGTCAGTTGGCATTAATTGTTTGTTAGATTAGGTTAGCAACATTAAAAATACTTATTTGTGGTTTTTAGAACAAATAGTAGCCTGCTCAAAAATACCATTTTCGGTATTTTTAATTTTTTGGTATAGCTCTAACCGTATTAGAAAAACACCAAAACTAGAATAATTATTTATTCCACAGATCACTAAAGTCTAATAATATTTGCTATTTTCTCATCCACATCAAAATACTACTCAAAACAACTAAAAACTAGCGATATTTGTGATACGTTTTGTGGAAAATTCGGTATTGTAGAAAGATACTAAAATTTCCAAATTTGCTATCTAAACAATATCAATCTACCACACACACATTAACATTCTTTTGTAGCAAATTACTTCATCATGGCTTCAAAAATCCCCGCAAAAACTTTATTATGAACATTACGATGAAAATCTTGTCTAAAAGTATTCAAAATGAAACGTTATTAGTAAGAAGGCATAAGAATACGAACTAAAAAATACATTTCAAGAATAGTCGCAACGTGACATATTTGCGTTTTACTTTGTCTTTTTGTCTTTACTGCATTACAATAGAACAGTTATTACCACGCAAATAATAAATTATATCGCAGTGTACGACTTACAAATTATAAAAACAATAGAATTATCATTGTAACATAACCTAATACGCGGGCATTTGAACAATTGTTTGCAATTATCACATTGTGCAGTACAATCACCAACATCTGTGAAAAAATTCCATATTGCACTACGTTTTTTTTCTTTTTGATGGTTTTTCTTTAGATTGTGATGATCCCTCTACACCTTTATCCATTTATAATTTCGTTAGATGAAATTAATAAGCACTGTATGCGACAATGCTGCAATAGGTTATGTAACTCTTTAGATTAATTGATTATGAAGTCACACTCGTGCGAGAGGTCGATCTTCCAAAGTTAACAGAAAATAAATTGCACGTGCGACGTAAAGACTTGAATGATACGAAGCTTCGTTTAATGAGAATAATTCATATCATTTCGAAGTGTTAATGAATATTAAAAAAAACTTCGAATTTGATATATATTTTCGAAGCTTCGCACATGCCTAATCACTATGTAGGTATGTCAACAGATCGAAGGTTTTTTTTTATGGAGAAGGTTTTTATGCCATCCATTTTGCAATAACTCACCACTAGATGGCGCTGCTGGTCATAACTTCTACACCGTTCAACCGATTGCCATGAACATTGGTATATTGTGATTTTTCTGTCCTTAATCCTCAATAACAAATAGGTATTTTGACGGTGAATAGTATTTGGTGAGTGAGTTTAAAATGACTATTTAAAATGCTTTATAGATTATAGATTACATACAAACCATCCATTTTAGATACACTCTTTTATCGCATAATCGTCGCACTCACAAAATCGTTGCACCTATATTTTTGGCTGTTAAAATTGGGATAAAAAAACTTCTCGCGTAAACGTTGCATGTTTTTGGTCCCGTTATTAGATGCTGAGCGCTTTGTGTAGGTATCTTTTCCTAATAAAACGATGTATTTTAAAGTAGAAATCAAATATTTATTAGAAAATTACCACTCACTTATTTAATGAACGGAAATACAAAGTTGTCTGACGTGTAAATTTTCTTTGTTTAGAGCCGAGTTAACTACATTTGATGGTCCGCATTCTTTCGTGGCAAATGTGTACTACGGCAATAGTTACGCGTTAGTTCACGTCACAGATTCAAGTTGTTTGCGTTAAGTTTAGTTTTCCTATTTAAAGTTGAAGAAAGGTTTTTTTTAATAATTATTAATATAAATTGTTTGGCGTGCTCTTGTATACTCCACCTTTTTTTAAAAATAAACGTACTTTCCATGAATGGGTTTTGTTTTTATGAATAACTTTACCTAACAAAATTTTTTTTTCCGCATAATCGTCGCACCCCTACTTTTCAAACTTGATTTTAGAATAAAATGTGCAATGATTATGCAAGAAAACACAGTATATAGATGTAAATAAATAATCACTGACAGGACGTTGACTGTGTTCTGCTATTATTCTTTACAAATGAAAACTAAATGTTTCTTAATACAGTACACTCCCGATTATCCGTGAAATTAAGTGGCAGGGCCACCGCGGATAGTGAAAATCGCGGATAATCCGCAAAAGAGCCAAAAAGGGAAACAAAAAAGAAAATATTAATTTGGACTTAAAATTCAAAAAATTTATGTACAGTAAAAGTTACAATTAACAGAAAAAATTATTAAATGATGCTAAAATTTTAGTATTTTACTGAATAATTAACGTACAATACATTTCAGTGATGTAAACAAACATAAAAGTGCTCAGTACTTACTTCGTAACAAGGATACAGTACATACTGTACATACTCAGACACTTCATTAGATATTAAAAAAGCACAACTCTTTAAATTTACAAATTTTTGAAAAAAAAAATCAGTCACTTGTATTTGTTTCTTACTTTGGAAACATCTTTTCTTAATTCTTGATTGAATTTCCGCAACATAAGTTTTTCAGCCAACTGCGCATCGTCGTCATGTTCCTCTAAATAGTGAAGCAGTCTGACGATGTGTTGCAAAGCCGCTTCGTGAGTCATCTGCGCCTTTGCACTGGGCTCGCCTGTGGTGTTTAACTGTATACTGCACACAATATACTCGTCAGATAGAGATCAAATTTTCTCACTTGTAATAAAATACAGATTTACATATGTACTGTATTTTTTCGTAGCATATGCGGATAATAGGTAGGGGCCTGTTCTTTTCGCGATCGCGATCAAACGACGATAAACGCGAAATCACAGTTAAATACATTTTTTACGCGAAATCGCCATAACACAGCGTTTTTACAGGAAATTTTGTATTAAAACGCGAAATCGCACTGTTTTTACGCGAAATTTAAATACTGGGTAAAAGACTTGTCTCGTCAATGGTAAACAAACACCGCAACATGGCCGCCAAACATTAATCACAAATGCACTAAAGCAAACAAAAGCTTACACACGCTCACGTTATAATGTTAAACCCAAAAATATACTGTAAAAATACGCAAAACTACGGCGTTTATTTTCCTTTCCGGCATAATGTTTGGATAGATAAGACAAACAGGTGAAGTTTTAAAGCGTACGCACACCGCTCGGGGCACTGACGTCAGCTTGGAACAGCGACACCGGATAAATACAAAAGCAAGCAGATGATTGGGCAAACAGTGTTTGGAACAGCCTTACGTGAGTGGCCATATCACGTCAGCCGGGGGCGCTGGCATATAGTTGGAACAGCGTCGTAGTATCAAGCAGATTATCGGGCAAACCAGGCACAAGCATTTTAAATCGCGCCAAAAGGCGGAAAAATGTAAACAAACATTATTTTTCGAATGGTGTAATGATGATGATTAGTTGGCCAACAGTTTTAATAAATTTTGTTGGGTCGTTACCACAACGCGTAAATACCATAATGCCGAATGTCAAAATTGACCACAACGCCGAAATAACAACTATACGCCGAAATAACAACTGAATGAATTTGTGTGTGTTTGTTAAATGTACCTTAATGCCAAAATACCACAATCAAACCTAACCTTACCTTACCTTACCTTACCTTACCTAACCTAACCTAACCTAGCCTAACCTAGCTTATCCTAACCTAGTCTAACCTAACCTAATCTAACCTAACCTAATCTAACCTAACCTAATCTAACCTAACCTAGTCTAACCTAACCCAACCTTTGTGGCAGCCCTGTAATGACATTTTTCGGCATTGTGGTACACAGCAGTTTTCTAGCTGTTGTTGTGATCAATTTGGCATTTCGGCGTTGTGGTGCGTCCTCGATTTTGTTAAAGGGATTAATAGTTTTCCAGATTAGTTTATGGGAACGAACTAATAATCAGTGTCTAAATCAAAAGTATTGTCATATAAATATATGTAACCTACTTGTTTAGGGTATTCAGTAATGAGTAGGTTGAAGTAAAATTATTTAACTTAAATAATTTCAGATATATTTACGGTAACACAAGTTTTTTTTTAAAATTTTTTTTTTTTAGCACCGCTTTTGTGTTTTAAAGTGAATTTTAACACCGCTTTTGGTAATTTTTAATGATGAAATCTGAAAATTGTTTTTATCACTTTCAGGGGGCCCTAATTATAGGTAGTTTACTGTACTGTTTTCATTAAAATATATTAATCATCATCTGATAGGAGCTGTATTTGTTTTGATACCATAATTATTTGTAATATAAACATTTGGGCAGATTCAGGAAGGAAACTAAAATAAAGCGGCAAGTATTTTTAAATTTTTGAGTACGTACCTACCTACCAGGATTTGCAACATAAAAATTAGCTTATACATAAGTGGTGCATTAACAGTTAGGAAAAAAATATTTATTTTTTGCAAACCACTTGGTAGGTACATTTTTTGACAAACTACTTAATAAAATACGGTCATTGGGTTTTGTCTGTAAAGAATAAAATTATAATGATTTAATAAAGGTACATTTAAAGGTACATTTCATAACTTTACATGGGGTTTTTGTGTTGTATGTGATATTAATTTGTTTTTTGGTGTTCTCTGGTTTATTGATTCTGTTGTAGTGTTACGTTTTTTTCAAATATTTTTAAATTTTGTTCCATGTAGTAGGTATTTTAATTTATTAATAATAAGGTTATGTACTTGGTCTCGAAGTTCACCAAATTCTAAATTTCCAAAAAATTGTTTCATATCGTAAAAACTCCTAAGAGTTTTCAAATTGGATTGGTTTAAGTCAGCAATATGTGCTGCTCTCAAAAAAAATTGTGTGGATGTCCTTTTTTCTAGTGAAAATGTGTGCTCACTCTCTTAAAATGTATTTTTCACATGTTTTATTCATGTTCAAACTAAAAGGATTGCACGCTTATTTAAAAAAAAAACTGTCAAGACTTTAATGAATGAAAAAATATGGGAAATATCCCTATTCTATATTTGTAATACTAGTAGAAACAGATGCTAGCACATAATAAGTTTAAATATTATGCATTGTAAGTATGTATTCTCGATGATACTAACCATGAAAATGCTTACCTAATATTTTCTGTAGTGTCGCTTGTAGTAAAGATATTTCCATTCGTGTAGAACATGATTTTTAATGCAGATTATTTTATTTTCTAAAAATGTGTCTTATTTTTTTCTAGGCATTACTTAGACCAGGAAGGTTTGACAGGCACATTTTAATTGACTTTCCTACTTTTGAAGAAAGGAAAGAAATTTTCGAACAGCACTTGAAAAGCATTTCCTTAGAGAAAGAGCCACAGTTTTACTCCCGAAGAATGGCATACTTGACACCAGGTTTCAGTGGTAAGTTTACACAAATACCTACAAATGTTACTTTTCTAAGCCTTACGTATACTCACACCTGGAAGTAGAGGTGGGTCGCAAAGTATCATCCTGATATACTTTGTTACTGATATGCGCCTGTATCAGGAACGGCAAACGAGTATCAAGTAATTTAGTATCAGTTCAGAATTCGCCTGTAACAACACCACGGCCAATGTGCGCAGAACCCGATCGCAGATGACGGTCACTTGGGCGGAGCTTGTGAAAGGGGAGGGAGTGGCACGACGAATAAGGGATAAAGAAGGGAAAGAATGTAGGGGAGGAAGTGCAGGAGAGGCGCAGAGCGAAATTTTTACGAGTCGTTTTGTTTATTGTCCCACATCAAAGTACGCTCAGTGCGCAGTGCGTGCACCGTCTCGTTCAATAATAAAACTAATGAAATTTTAATATTAAAAAGTACATTAATACAAGATATAATATTTATATTTGTGCACCTAACAGCTATGAAAATGCAAATAAATTCTTAGTTGACACTAATAACAGATGTAATCAACATATAGACTTTCTTTTTTCGAAAACAATTAGTAACTAGTGTTTTCATACATTAAAAGATTACGATTTTATTAAAAATAAAAAATAAAAAAAACAGATAGGTACATTAGTGAGCATACTATATCAATGTTTACGTTTCAAATGTTTCTTCAGATTAGTCGATGATGATTTATAACTCAGTTTTTGTTTACACAAATTACAATTAGCAAACTCATTATTTTCCATGAAAAAATTCCACACAAATGAAGTCTTTTTCCTGCACTTATCCATTCCTTATTTCACTATAAAGATACTAACTACAAAGCATGACAGCCCGCAACAATGTACATGGTAATACACGGCCAGGACGAACTGCAGTGAATGTTGAACTGATTGATACTGGCTGTATTAGGCGGGCATGAGAGTAACAGAGGTAGAGAATTACCGGGCGTGATAAATAATGTATCAGAGACACCGATACCTTTTTACGCGGGTGATGACGGCACTGAGGATGTGTAACCTGTAATGAGAATGCTGATACCTTGTCGCTTCCTGGGACCGCTATTGCTCTAACTGATACAGAAGTATCAGATACTTGTAACTAGTACTTTACTGTATCAGTATCAGGTTGTAACAGTTACCGAAAATTGCTGTAACAACCCACCTCTACCTGGAAGTAATTCCCTAATTCTTTCTAGAAAAGCAGAATACTAATCAAAACAGTGCTACTCAAATACCAAAATAATTTGTTTTTCAACCTCTGAAAAGTGTATGTTGGCTACCATTTTAATCAAGACACGTCTGTTAAAATAAATTTACAGAATTAATTGTACAAGTTCGTACTAAAGAAAATGAAATTTATTTTAAAATTGTGTTTTTTTTTTACAAATAACTTTATCGCCTATAAAGTTATTTCCATTACTCTTAATTAGGCCTGTGCGAATATCAGTTTTTCACTTTTAATAGAAAACGAATTTGAAAATTTAATTATTATCAAATACAAATATGTATCAAATTTGAATAGTAAGAATGGGAATTTGTAGCCCACAAAAATTTTTTTTTTCGCGTCATATAACAAACAGTTTCTGGAAAATTAGACAAATTAGACAATACTAAAATAAAAAGTTGGTTGAGTTTAGTAAGCTACAGTAATATTTGTTAAAATAAAACATTTTGAAATAATTTTTTTTAAATATGCAGCTAAACTAACTTAACCTAACTTTACCAACCAATAACTGACCTTTCATTTCAGTTCCTATTCGCTTTATTTTCCAAAACCTGCTACTCTTCTTATTGTTCCAGAAAATTTTTGTGAACCACAAAGTACTGTCAAATCCATTGTAATCTATTTTACGAAAAACGTGAATTATTTTTAAAATGCTATGTTCACAAATTAGAGATTGAATGAGCTAATATTTACATATTTAAACCTTAGTTATTCACGAGTTTTTGTTATTAATCACAGCCAGGTAAACAGGATTTTTGTTCAGCAATAATTTAAGCACAGTTTTGCTAATTTCATCTAGAATCTTAAATCATTATTTATGTTTTTTATATATACATATATTTTTGATTCGCAACATATGTTTCATCATCGATACATACAGCAAGTTAGCTGCTACTGTATCACATGTTGTCAGATTGATTGTGACCATCAATTTATAAGCCGTTGAAACTACGATTGAAATATTTTTTAATGTCTATCTCAATGGACAGTCAATATTTGGTGGTGTTGCAGTCCATCGTTATCGACATTTGTTTATTTTTTCCCACTTCTGGTGCATGTAATGAAGATAATACAAATAATATTTTGTTTTAAAGTTTAAAATGACACATATATGTAGGGACAGGAACTTTTCGGTGAGTAAAATTAGTGAAAAGCGGTAAGCAAAAATGCCAAAAGCGGTGAGAAATAAAGCCAAAAGCGGTGAGGAAAAAAAGTGGCGAAATGTATCTACGCGTACCTTTTTTTTTAAGAAAAAGTTAAATGAACTTAGTAATGAATAGTCAAAATGTTTAGAACTAATATTTAGAAGTGAAAAACCCTTCAAACTTAAAAGTAGCTACTCTTCCAGAATGTCAAAACTTTTGGGTTTAGAGGGAAGGTTTGTCAATAAAATATATTCCTAACTCAGGTGGTATGCTAGGCCAAAAAGTTAGGTTTCTTTAGTTTTAGGTTTGGTTGGTTTTGGTGAGTCTTATTTTATATTTGGTAAGTTTAGCTTAGGTTAGTTTTAAAATGCCCATTTCCAACTAGCTTAAATTGCGTTTGGTTTTGAGAGCTTCTAAATTTAAGCCACTCCATGATTACAGATATTGATGTAGGCATAAATACAAAACTTCAACATATTTCTTCATCCAGCTTAAAATACTGGGGTCCTGAAGTTTATGAAGTGGGATGTTCACTTTGAGGAACACCTTAGTGGTCTCCATAGCAAAACGATGCGCTTCAGTTTTCCTTTTTTTTTTGCTTGCTGTGCACAAACACTGTTAGTATGCTGCAGTGCTACAATAGCGGGGGAAGAAATGTGTGACTTTTTGTGCTTTTCACTGCTTATGTGCTTAACAATTGAGGGGTTGTTACCACAATGCCGAAATACCACAACGCCAAACGTACAATAACGCTGAATGTCAAAATTGACCACAACGCTGACAGCTAGAAAACTGCTGTGTACCATAACGCTGAAATAACAACTGAATAAATTGGTGTGTGTTTCTTAAATGTACCTTAACGCCGAAATACCACAATCAAACCTAACCTTACCTAACCTAGCGTAATATAACCTAACCATACTGAACCTAGCCTATCCTAACATAACCTAGTCAAACCTAACCTAGTCAAACCTAATCTAGTCAAACCTAACCTAGTCAAACCTAATCTAGTCAAACCTAACCTAATCTAACCTTTGTGGAAGTCCTGGAATGACATTTTTCGGCTTTTATGTATTTCGGCGTTGTGGTACACAGCAGTTTTCTAGCGTGCCGGCGTTGTGGTCAATTTGGCATTCGGCGTTATTGTACGTTTGGCGTTGTGGTGCGTCCCCCAATTGAGTCTGTAATTACAGTATTTACAAAATAAAACTGCCTTATCTGTCGAATAGAGACCATCAGAAGAAAATTCTTAGGCCCTTTCTAGTGTGTTTATGTCATACTTCGTTCAGTTACCGCAATGAATAGCCACCGAACAATAATAAATGCACGCATGTGCAGTAACCTAACAACCGAAGAAAAAAAATCACATACATCCATCAATTAGTTTGTTGCAGTTTAAAATTGCCTAAAGTATTTTATGGTTAAGTAAATTATGTAGAAAAAACACTGGTAATTTTCGTTGATATCAAAATTTACGCGTTCTGAACGCGGTATCGTTTTTATCTACCGAACACGCTTGATTGTATGATTAAACAACAATCGATTGTTCGTAAACGTTCATTTCTTTCACGCATTCTCGTACTGCTACGTTGGTAACACGTTTATTGAGAAACACGTTTTGTTTTGATAACTTCATGGCACGAGAAACAAGTGTTGAAGCTTGTAATGTTAAAATGCAAAATATAAACGGTCCTGGATTACCGTCATCTGTGGTCGTTAACCTCGCCGTGATTTATTGCCACAGAATGTGGTTTTTGTGGTTATGGTTGGAGAAAATAAATTGTTTACCTAGTTTTGCCTAGTAATGTTGCCGGCACGGTGAAATGTATTTTTATGTAGTGTTTTATTGTTTTATTTTTTATTGGTGCGCTGGTGTTACGAACGGAAGATGATTTATATCTAAATTATATGTGTTTGTGGCAATTTAAGCTTCAAATAACAAAATTTTGACCAAATTCGCGACGAAACAGTGGAAAATCGCAAAATTCACATTTTCGTAAAAAAAAAAGGGCCAAATTCGCGAAATAACGGCGGTGATTCACGATCGCGAAAAGTACCTGTCCCTACATATATGTCATGTTTTTAATGGTTTATGGGATTTTGTCTGTTACTGTTTAGCGAGACAATAGCGAAAGAAAACTTTAAATACTTGTGGCATATTTTAAATGTTGCTTATTTTTATTTTTTTTTATAATAAAGTCCAATTAAAACATCAAAAAAAGGGTATTTATATCCCATAAATGGCTTAATATGAGCATTAAACGTTGGTAATATGACACTGATGAGGTATGTTATGGCAAGTATTTGTAAACAAACAAATATTTGTTATTTCGAAGTGTTAGTATTCAAAGTCATATTATAGCAAGCAGTGATGTAATGAGCTGGATCTAAAGAATAATAAAGTACTGTAAACAACCCGAACAAAATGATTTGAATATGTCAGCCAGCAAACACGTATTCACTTTTAGATAATTTTAGATAATTAATTAGATAATTACTCATTCATTGTGACACATTTAGATACATGTATTTACGACAGAAAATTGTAGTGATAATATTTATAAATTTTTTAATACCCTTGAAGCAAAACTAAAGAATGCTGCAAAAACATAACCACAGAGGTTAATACCAGTACCAAGAATGCTAACTGTGCTGAAATTAGCTCTATCTGCTGGATCTATTTACCACCTATTGTGTCATTGTACAGAGAGCTTGGGACAACAGCCTACGCTATTCCACGCAACTAAGGCAAATACTGTCGTGGTTTTTATTTTTTTACATCAAACTGTGCAATGATGCCGATAGACCTAAGGACTTTCCTACAGGTGTCCACTAGATTAAAAAAAATGTAATTCAAGAGTCAACCACAGTACAGGTAGAATCAGTCCCTCTTGGAGCCTCCATTGTGTAGTTTTCAAGGTATCTGTCACAAACATTAATTTTTTCCCACCCACTTTGGCCATTGGTAATGATAGAGTTAATATATAAGGGCCTTCCTACAGATGTCTACTACCAATAAAAAATAAAATTAGAGAGGTAAACACTGTACAGGTTGCATTAGGGCCTCTGAGGGTCTCAAATGTTTGATTTTCATGGTAACTTAAAAGGTAATTCAATATTTTGAGTAATTACTTAATTCAATAATAATAATTTTAAAGTAATGCGAGGCTTTTAATAAACAACAAATGTTTTTTTGTAATGGAATCCCCACAAATATTCAAATTTTAAAAAAGAAAGCTGAACGAACAGTGCATAACCAAAGTATGTCATTTTAATGATTATTTTTATGTAGAATCTGATCTGTACTATTTCCCTTTTAAGAAGTTTTCCCTGTTAATAAGTTTTTATCATCCAGTCCCTTGAAACACGTATTAACACGGTTTTACTGTTTTTTTTTCTGAACATATAAATACTTATTACTAATAAAAATTACTTAACTTTTAAGAACACTTAATTTTATTATTATTATTACTGACCACAAGATGAATATGACTTTTAAAAACACTTGAGGAATATATTAAACCATATGCCTATAACATACTGAACAATGTATGCCTGCATGCTACCACAATTTAACAAATAATTAAGACTTAAAACTTAAATGCAAACACATTACACATAATAAGAGGTATAAAATAAATAAAAACCTTTATTACCATAGATAAATACTTTAATAAGTGAAATACTAAATAAACTCAAATTTTAACAAAAAAAATTGGTTGTCTGTAAAGTCGGTTTACGGACGTTACTTTAACGTGACGTCATACCAAAACATTGATGTAATGATTGCATACTTTTATGAATAAAATTGAATCATTTTTATTGAATTATCACTATTTTGTATGGATACAAAGAAGGAGTGAAATTAAATCTACAATTTAATTGATAAATTTACTTTTATTTGCACTCATTAATTCAAATATGTTTATTTCTTTAACGAAGATATTATTTTAACTATAACTTTTATACGTGTTTGCTATTTAACTTCTTCCAATCTGTTATTTTGTTAAGGATAGGACGATGATAGGAAAAGTAGGAAACGTATTGGAGTGTTTCAAGTTTAATGTGCCTCGAAAAAGTAAAATCGATGGTTGTTCCAATCGAGTGGAAGAGAGATAGATGCGGCGCAAGCGTACAATGAGTGTAACGGGACACAGTGTAATGGGACACAGCGCAATGGGACACAGCGTAATGGGACAATGTGCGCAACGGGACATTTTTCGTGCGTGCAGCCGGCATTCATCGATTTATTAGACGTCATGTCAAAAAAGTCTTTAAAAAAAACTATTCCAAAACAAATTAATATGCACTAAAAATAAAAAAATAATTGCGTATTCTTCTACAACTTAATATTCAACTTACTTTTTCTATTCATCAGTATGTAGATATGATCTATGTGTTTACCACACAAGAAGGTAAGTAGGTACCTACCCACTTGAAATCTAACTGAACACATACCTATGAATAACAAACAATGTTCAAAATATTTTTTAGAGTTCTCCTAAGTAAAATGAAATGAAAAATATTAGACTACTTAAAGTCAATCAAATTATTACGATAATATAATGTTGTTACAATTATTGTTATTTTTGGAGTCTGTGTCACACTTCAAATCTAACTCAACACATACCTACGCCGTCCTTCTTACGGTAAGTCCTTGTGTTTAATATTGGTTATATTTTCTTGTCACCTTTTTGCTACATTATGTCTCAGCATAGTATTGTATTAAAGTTAGTTTGTTTGGTTTAATTAGGTATTGGTATTTATGTCGCTTCAAGGTCGCTGATATTGTCACAGTATATTGTCGTATAAAAGTTAATTTGTAAATGGGTTTGATTAAGTATTGGTATTGTCACAGTACTCACAGTATAGGTATTGTCATTAATATAAAAGTTAATTTGTAAAAAAATATTTCTTAAAGTATTCTCGTATTATTATTACTAGGTATATTGTAGTGTTTCCTTGGCTGACACCAACTCCAAAAATAACAGTAATTGTAATTACATTATATTAACATAATAATTTGATTGACTTTTAAGTTGTCTAATATTTTTATTTAATTTTACTTAGGAGAAAACTAAAAAAATATTTTAATAATTGTTTGTTATTCATAGGTATGTGTTCAGTTAGATTTAAAGTGGGTAGGTACCTACCTACCTACCTTCTTGCGTGGTAAACACATAGATTGTACCTACATATTGAGTAGAAAAAGTAAGTTGATTATTAAGTTGTAGAAGAATACACAATTTTTATTTTTTAATTTTTTAGTGCATATTAATTTTTTTTGGAATAGTTATTTTTAAGTTGGTTTTTGTTGTTAAAATTTGTGTTTATTTTTTGATTTTTAGTGAATCTGAAGTACACTTACTAATTTGTCTGAATATGGGTAGACCTACTAAACGTGCTGCTCATATGAGACATCGCCGTTTAAATGAAACAAACAAAGTCAGGGAGAAACGCCTATCTCAACAGAGGAAATCTACCTCGAGGACAATTTCAAAAGAGACTTGCGAAGAGCGCAAAAATAGACTTTAGAAAATGTGGCTTTACATGAAAAAGTTTTGAACAGGGAAAATATCGAAAAACATAGTCACCGTCTCGGCTTGATCAACGATAGTCTATCGAATGAGATGGAGGAACAATGTGCCCACCGACTCAGTGTGATACACGATCATCTATCCAAATAGACAGAAGAGAAACGTGCAAACCGTCTCAGCTTGATCCATGTTATGGTAGGTGACTCAAATTTCCAGATAGCCTATAAAAGATTCGGCCGAGTATCTGTAATTTGCTCCTAAGAATTGAAGAGTTTCGTTACTTTGTCATGGATCCCATAATCAGAACCTAACCAGACTCTCACCAGACTCTCACCAGACTCTCATCAAACTACCCTTGAAGTACATCCTTTCAAATAAAAAAATAATCATCAAAATCGGTTGGCGTGATATTGAGTTATTCGTCCATTGTTGCACACATACTTAATGCAAATTAAAGACTTATATGGTTTTCTCATGGATGCCATTGTCAGAATTGAACCAAATTGAAATGGGACAACACTGGAAGCACCAGATTTCAAATAAAAAAACAATAATCAAAATCGGTTCACCCAGTCTAAAGTTCTGAGGTAACAAACATAAAAAACAAAAAAATAAAAAAAAGTCGAATTAACAACCTCCTCTTTTTTTGAAGTCGGTTAAAAAGAAACACTTGACATACATTTTTTAAAAATATTATACATAAATTATACTAAGTATAAAAGAATATTACACAGTAAAAAAATTATGACTGTAAGCTAGTGCTATAAGTATACTTCTAATAAACATGTCTTTTGCTTTGTTACAATGGTAGTCTGCATATGTCAATCTAAAATGACGTCTTTAGTATTTAAAATATATTGTTTTTAAAGTTTAATATCCTGACATCACCCATTACTATAAAAAGATTTGGATGGACTTTAGGATTTTAAACATAACTACTACTATAAGTTTCAGTTATGCACCACTATAAAAAGATCGCTGCCTACAGCAGATGATTAAACTTTTCACAGTTGGCGACACTATAATAAATGATTACAGTCCCTAGCAGCAGACTTATTTTTTCCAAAGTTGGCGATATTTAAAAAAAAATATATGTTGGCCGACAGCAGACAATTATTTTTTTTAAATATGCCGCCAGTAATAAA
This sequence comes from Bacillus rossius redtenbacheri, assembly GCF_032445375.1. Lineage (NCBI taxonomy): Eukaryota > Metazoa > Arthropoda > Insecta > Phasmatodea > Bacillidae > Bacillus > Bacillus rossius. The sequence goes on along the minus strand of NC_086344.1, from coordinate 17,095,517 downwards.
CTTGGCGTGCGTGCGTGCGTGCGTGCGTGCGTGCGTGCGTGCGTGCGTGCGTGCGTGCGTGCGTGCGTGCGTGCGTGCGTGCGTGCGTGCGTGCGTGCGTGCGTGCGTGCGTGCGTGCGTGCGTGCGTGCGTG